>NW_007730385.1:12954-63065 GCF_000696425.1 Galeopterus variegatus
ATCCTGAAATGACTGGAACTTGAAATAAGAGGAGGGGAGACCCACTGACTTTGTGAAGTTATGGAAAGTTGCAGCAAGTGGGAGGAGGGACCTCCCCAATCAGACGCAGCTCCATCTGCTGCCAGGGCAGGCATGGCATAATACACAGAGCAGCTACCTGGAGATGGCAAAGCTGCAGCACCATACTTTGTGTGAAGCCTCTTGGAGTATGTAAGGGAGATGGTTGCCATGACCACTGGCCAAAAAAACCCAACACAACAGCAATAACAAAAAAACAAACTTAAGAGTGCACCATCCCATTTCCCAGGCCAGCAAAGCTGTATGCAAGCTTTCCCTGCACCTGCATAGGAGGGAGGGGCTGCAGCCCATTGGAAACATTAGGAGGGGGAGGAGAGGGTTACCCCCACCAGAGTTGCATCAGCGAGCACCATAGGCAGCTAATCTGCCTTCCAATCAGCACAGATGACACATAGTGAAGACCAGTCAGTGCAACAGAACTGCAGGGGGCATAGTTTGCAGGAAAGATCTAGTCTTATGCCAGAATTTTCACACAGTGCCATTGCATTTGTGACCCTGAAATTGACTACTAGGCCAAAATTTTAAATCCTGTCCACACAAAATATTTCTCTGTGTAAGAAAAAGCAGCAAGACAGCAATTTAGCTCAGGCACAGAGTTCAAGTTCTTGTGCTTGCAAGAAGTTTCCTCCAATCTAGGCTTTAACCACAAGACAGCAAATTAGACCCAGTACAGTGTTCAACTGGTGGTGGTTTGCTATTAATCCACCACAGAACAGCAGCAAAAAAAAACAAACAATGGAGACCAATTTCTCTGATATTGAGCAATAAAGGTCTAGTACTACCAAAGAACACCAACAAGAGCTGGAAGAGGTTGCCATCTCCTCAAATGCCCAGGCAAATACATAAAGACATAAAGATTAAGGAGGAACTGAGAAATAAGACTCCACCAAACGAAACCAAGAAAGAGCCAGAAATGGATCCAAAAGAATAGTGGATTTATAAAATGGCTGACAAAGACTTCAGAATAATCCTCTGAAAAAATGTTCAGAGAGTCACAAGAAAAAAACAGATAAAAAATTAAATGGTATTTGGGAAACATTCTAACAGCAGAACAAGAAAGTGGGAAAAAAAATAGAATCAATTAAAATAAACCAATAGAAATTCCAGAAATAAAGAATACACTCTCTGAACTGAAAAACTTGACAGAAAACTACAACAGTAGACTTGATGAAATAGGTAAAAGAATCAGTGAACTCATTATATGAAATTTTCCAATCAGAGGAGCAAAAAATAAAAAAAAAGAAAAAAAAGAAACAGAATTACAGCAATTCTGCGATTTCTTCAAGTGAAATAAACTCCACATAATTGGCATATCTCAAGGAGACAAAAAGGAGGAGAACTAGAAATCATATTTAAGGAAATAATGGCTGAAATTTTCCCAAGTATGGGGAAAGATGACAGCATCAAGGAACAGAAAGCTCAGAGGCCACCAAGCAATTCCAATCCAGAGAGAAACACCCCAAGGTGCATCATAATCAAATTATCAAAAACCAAAGGCAAAGAAAGAACACCAAAATTGGCAAGAGAAAAGAAACACATAACATTCAATGGAGCCCAGTATGTCTCTCAGTAGACATTCTACAGGCCATGAGAGAGTGGGATGATATATTCAAAGTGCTGAAAGGAAAAGATTGTTAAACAAGAATTCTGTATCCAAAAAAACTAACCTTTAAATATGAAGGAGAAATAGAGTCTTTCTCAGGCAAATTAAGGCTGAGGGAATTTATCAACACTAGACCTCCCTTAAAAGAAATGGTGAAGGAATTTCTTCAGGCTGAAAGGAGTCAATGCTAAAGTGCAATGAGAAAACATTTGAAGGTACAAAACTTACTAGCAAAGTAAATATACAATCTCAGAATATTCCCATGTTGTAAGGGTGGCAGATAAACCACTTATACAATTCCTATGAAAACTAAAGGAAAAACTTAACAAAATAATAACAAATTCAACAACCATGTAAAAGATAGGCAATATTAAAATATGGAACTAAAAATAACAAAATGTCAGAAAGTGTGTGTGTACGGGGGGTGATGTCAAAGCATAGAGTTGGCCTAGGGTTTCTCTTTCTTCTTAGCAATAAAAGTTAAGTTGTTTTTAGTTTAAAATAATGTATTAGAACTACAACATGTTTATTCTAAGCCCCATGGTAACCACAACACACAAAAAATCTATCATAGACATACTAAAAATAAATAGAAAAAATAAAAATATGCTACTAGAGAAAAGCACTTAATCACAAAGGAAGACAGTAAGACAAGGAAAAGAGAAAAAAGGGATGTACAAAAGAAACAGAAAAAAAGTAACCAAATAACGGTAACAAGTCCCTGTATATCAATAATAATTCTGAATGTAAATGGATTAAATGTCCCTATTAAGAGACACAGAGTGCCCCAATAGATTATAAAACAAGAACCAACAATATGCTGCCAGAAACTCACTTCACCTATAAGGACACAGATTGACTAAAAGTGAAGGGAAGGAAAAAGTTATTTCATGCAAATGGAGATCAAAAAAGAACAAGAGTAGCTATACTTATATAAGGTAAAATAGAATTAAAGCCAGGGAAAGTACAAAAATATAAAGAAGTTCATTATATAATGAGAAAGGGATCAATTCAACAAGAGGATATAATGATTCTAAATATATATACGCACCCAACACCCGAGCATTCAGATATATAAAGCAAATGCTAATAGATCTAATGGGAGGAATAGATTCCAACAGAATAATAGTTAGGGACTTTAAAACCCTACTTTCAGGAAAGGAAATATCATCCAGACAGAAAATTAACCAAGAAACTTTAGAATTAATTTTCACCCTAGACCAATAAGACCTAATGCACATTTATGAAACGTTTCTTCCAACAGCTGCAGAATCCACATTTTTCTCAGAAGCAGATGGAACATTCTGTAGAAAAGACTATATGATAGATCATTAAACAAGTCTCAACAAATTTAAAATAACTGAAATCATACAAACTATCTTGTCTGACCACACAAAATAAAATAAGAAATCAATAACAGAATGGACCTTGGAATATAATTTACATGTACAAATACATGCAAATTAAAAAACACACTCCTAACCAACAAACAGGTCAAAGAAGAAATTAAAAGGAAATACTTTTAAATCCCTGAAGACAATTGACTGGAACCTATGGGATACAGAAAAAGCAGTTCTAATAGGGAAGTTTATAGTGATAAATGCCTGAATCAAAAAAAGAAGAAATTGTTACCAGAAGCCAGGAGGGGGGAGGGAGATGAGGAAGCTGCTGTACCGTACATCCGCCGTCGCCGTACAGCAGATAAACAACCTAATGTTATACCTCAAGGAAATACAAGAACAAAACTTTGCAGATGACATAATCATATACATAGAAAACCTTAAACTTCATCAAAATTTGCTAGAACTAATAAATAAATACAGTAAAGTAGCAGGATACAAAATCAATACACAAAAATTAATAGTTTTCCTACACACCACTAACAGAATAACTGAAGAAGGAGTCAAGAAAGTAATCCCACTGAAAATTTTTACCAATAAATGAAATACGTAGAAGTAAATTTAAACAAGGAGGTGAAAGACTTCTACAATGAAAACTACAAAACATTGGTAAAAAAATTGAAAAGTACGCAAATAAATAGAAAGATGTCCCACATTCATGGGATGGAAGAGTTAATATCATCAAATTATCCATATTATTCAAAGAAATCTAAATGTTCAATGCAGTCTTTATTAAAATATCAATGACACTTCACAGACATAAAAAAAAAGATCTTAAAATATGTATGGAATCACAAAAGTACCTGCATAGGAAAAGCAATTTTAAACAAAAATAATAAAGTTGGACACATCATACCACCTGGTTTCAAAATATACTATAAAGCTATAGTGAGCAAAACAGCATTGTACTGTCATAAAAACAGAAATTGACCAATGGAACAAAACAGAGAGCCCAGAAATGAACCCATGCATTTACAGCCAGCTGATTTTTGACAAAGATGCCGATAATGTACACTGGGGAAAAGACAGCCTCTTCAATAAATGCTGCTGGGATTACTAGATATCCACATGCATATTGAAACTAGACCCATATCTCTCATCATACACAAAAATCAACTCAAAGTCGGGCCGGCCCGGTAGCGCACTGCTACAGTGCGCCGCTTGGGAAGCGCAGCAGCGCTCCCGCCGAGGGTTCGGATCCCACATACAGACCAGCCGCTCACTGGCTGAGCGAGGTGCGGGAGCAACACCAAGGGTTGCGATCCCGTTGCCGGTCCCGGTCCGGTATGGGCGCAACACTGAGGGTTGCGATCCGTTGCCGGTCACGAAAAAAAGACAAAAAGGGGAAAAAAAAAAAAAATCAACTCAAAGTGGATTAAAGACCTAAATGTAAACCCCCAAACTGTGAAACAAGAGGAATAAATCATTGGTGAAACTCTCCATAAAATGGCAATGGGGAGTGTTTTTTGAATAAGACTACAAAGGCACAGGCAACTAAAACAAAACTAGACAAATGGGACTACATCGAACTAAAAATCTTCTGCACAACAAAAGACATAATCATCACAGTTAAGAGACAATGTACAGGATGGAAGAAAGTGTTTGTACACTACACATCAGGCAAGGGACGAATATCCAGGAAATAGAAAAAACTCAAACAACTCAACAGCATAAAACCAAATAATCCTATTAAAAAATGGGCAAATGACCTGAGCAGACATTTCACAAAAGAAGACATACATAAAAATGGCCAACGAGCACATGACAAAATGCTCAACATCACTAATCATTAGAGAATGCAAATTAAAACTGAAATGAGGCATTATCTTACTCCAGAGTTAGAGTGGCTATTATCAAAAAGACAAAAAATAACAAAATATGGGCAAGGATGTGGAGAAAAGGGAACTCTGCTATATTTTTGGTGGGAATATAAATTGATACAGCCACTGTGGAAAACAGTATGGAGTTTCCTCAGAGAACCAAAAAATGAGCTACCTTTTGCCCCAGCAATCTCACTATGGGTATATACCCTAAGGAAATAAAATTGATATTTCAAAAAGACACCGGCTGGCACTCCCATGTTCATTGCAACACTATTTACAACAGCCAAGAAATGGAATCAACCTATATGCCCATCAATGAATGAATGGATTCAAAACTGTGGTATATATACATAATAGAATGCTATTCAGTTATTAAAAAAAAATGAAATTCTGGTATTTGCAGCAACATAGATGGAACTGGAGACCAGCATGTTAAGTGAAGTAAGTCAGGCACCGAAAGACAAATATGGTATGATCTCACTCCTACATGGAATCTGGAAAAAAAAAAAAAAAAAAAAAGATTGTCCTAGAAGTAGAGAGTAGAATACTGGTTACCAGAAGCCAGGAGGGGGGAGGGAGATGAGGAAGGAAACTGGCGTTAATGGGTATAAAGCTATAGTCTCCATCCTAAGTGAATCAATGTACAGTATATGCATATATTGAAAGAGCACATTGTACCCCACAAATATGTACAATGAAATATTTAAATTAAATTACACTAAACAAGAAATCAAACAATTTAATTCATAATGTTAATACAATAATTGAGAAAAATCATATGATCATATAAAAAGTACAAAAGAAAGCATCCACTTATGATTAAAAAAATTCACAGCCAACTAGAATTACAATGGCAATTTCTTCAATGATTAAAGGGTATACACCAAAATATTTGTTAAAGTGAACAAAACCACCTAACATAGTTAGATGTTGAAAGCCTTCCTAATAAGATTGGAAATGAGACAGCTACATACACATTTGCAGTAATTCAACATTGTTGAATGTATGTCATGAAAAAAGAGACAAGACACAAAAAAGTGTAAGGATCATCTATAGATGATATTATTGTGTGGATAGAATCTCTAAAGGAAACTACAGGAAATCTATTAAAACTGTAAATGTAGTCAGCAGGGATGCTGTATGCAAAGGCAACAAAAAACAAGTTTCTTCATGATTACTCTAATAACATAGATTGAGACATATCTTCAAATAACAACACTTCAAAACCGAGGAACAAATTTAGTTTCATTAGGAAGTTGATAACTGAGGAGAAATGTTATTAGTTTCATTTATTTTGTGGTCACAATAAGACAGGTTGACCCTTTTTTTCTTTTGTTTTGCTTTATTTTGTTTTGTTCTTGTTTATTTTTTATTCTTGATGGGAACATGGTTTTTGTTCGCTTGCTTATTTCTTTCTACTACAGGATGTGATACTCCCAATCTATGGGTCATTTTTATCAAATTGAAAATGTGAAGGAATTTAGAAAAACTGTGGCATGCACACACATATGCACATGTGAAAACCATTTTAGAACTTACAGAACAACCAAAAAATGGTCATGTCTAAGCAAAAAAGAAAAACTATAAAGCTTTCCTGAAAGTCATAAAAGAGGACCTCAATGAACTGAGAGAGAACATATTTCTGTTAAGGGAGAACTCACTATTATAAAAATGTCATCTTTCTTTCAATTACTCTATAAATTCCTACAAGACTTTTATGAATCTTGTTGAACAGTCTTAAAATGTATTTGGAAGTGAAAATGTGCAGTAACAGGCTTTGACATTTTGAAGAGGAGAACAGAGACTCCTCTGACAGATACCAAAGTACACAATTTACAGTATCTAACACAGGGTGATATTATCAAAGATATGTGTGAATTTCATCTTCCTGCACTTGCACATGAATAATGTTTTAAAATATTAGTTTTTCATACATGCCTTAAGGACTCAACTGCTTTACCAACAAATTCAAGTTGATACTTTGAGAAGATTCAACCTTTAAAAGTCCCTGACTCTTATCACCTGAAATATAAGCATTATTTTTTCTTACTTGCTCTACTCCCGTGTTCATTAATTCCTTGCCATTCCAGAGCTCTCCATTAGGAACCTGTTGTCTTCATTTTGTAACAAGGAAAATTTCCTGTTACTAGAATCCTAAGAGCTCCTTCACTTAAGCAATGCAGAAGTATAATAATGAATTAAAATCCTGAAGAAATCCTGATCTATTGCACAGCATGGTGACTATATTTAATAATAATATATTGTATATTTCAAAATAGCTAAAAAGAATGGATTTCAAATGTTCTCCTCACAAAAAACTGTAAGTATTTGAGGTGATAGATATGTTAATTAGCCTGATTTGATCATTCTACAATGTATACATGCATGTAAATATCACATTGTATGTTATAAATATATATAATTATCTGTCAATCAAAATGAAATGAAACTTAAAAAGATATATTAATACATTATTATCTTTATGAAATGTTTACCAAATTGATGACGGATAGACATGATTAAAAATTTTAAATTAAGCTACTATAAGAGTATTTTCCTTTCAATTAAAATAATGAACATGCAGGGGTCGGCACCGTGGCTCACTCGGGAGAGTGCGGTGCTGGGAGCACCGAGGCCGTGGGTTCGGATCCTATATAGGGATGGCCGGTGCACTCGCTGGCTGAACGCGGTGCAGACAACACCCAGCCAAGAGTTGCTATCAAAAAAAAAAATAGAAAAGAAAAGATAATAATGAATATGTACAATTAATACATTAATCAAAAATATTTTTTAATACATAATTTAATTACTTTTTATTTTAAATCAACACAATGAATATTATGCTCTTTATATATGTCTCTTTGCAATATAATATATATTAAAATTTTTATTTTTTTCAGTTCTATTTACCGTTTGATTACATCCATCTATATAGCATTCATGAAGGCAGAAGTCTGTTCACATTATCTTAATATCAGCCATTGCCAAAACATACTATGTATTCAGTATATATTACTGGCATAAATATATCATTTTTTTGCTCTTAATTCCCTTTTTACATATTTTATTTCTATCCACATATTCAATTTGTCTCCCACATCCCTCTACTATTTACATTTGTGATACATGTTCTGACCATAATTTAACTTCAATCCCACTCATTTTAACATCTTTAAATGTCCATGTTTATTACTGACATAGAAGATTTTCCTTCCACTAAAGGAAGTCTCTAGACTAACCAACAGATTCCATTGCCTCAGTGAAACACACTGACTTATGACCATGGTCAGTACTACAGAATATTTCTGCTCCCACCAACATTTCCTTGAAGTCAATTACAGTTTTTCTCTAAAAGGTTATGTCATTTTTTTTGTTACTATAGTTTTCTAAATTAATTGTTTATTATATTAATCATCAGTGTAAAACAGGGAGTTTTTCCTAATTAAATCCATGCTTTGATTTGCTTTGAAAGCCACAATGAAAGAGTGCTAAAAATAATTGCTGTTGGGTTGTGGCTGAGATAAGCATAAGACAACAAAAATAATAATAATCTGGAAAGATTCTGCAAACAGTTTAAGTCACATAAGCCTTTATTTCTATTTCCTATGTAAAAGTAAAGCAAAATTGGAAATCATAGATAATGTCTTATAGGTTAAGTTTATAAAAAAAAAAAAACCTTTAAAAAATCCCAGTTAAGTTACCCATAATCAAAGAAAAAAAAGAATTCATCTATGCATTAAACAACTTATGAATATGTAAATTTATTTTTAGGAAAAATTAAAATATTTAAGCTATATGCATAATGTTTACCACTTCCAGCTTTATCCAATGTTTAAAAATTATTATCAATTACAAATGAACTATTGCTTGCAGGTGCATTGGTAATAAGTGTTTTTACTACGTAGGAAATTAATTATTCATTTTTTACAAAAAATGAGGTGCTAATAATGATAGTGTTAATGATATTTGACTCAAAACATGTTTTTACTTACTATGCTCATCTTCCACATCGCCATTATCAATACTATTTCAAAATCATTAGTTACATTCTACTAAATATTTTAAAACAAGATTTTAAGCTACATTTAATTGAAAAACTGATTAAAATGTAAGAAATCGAAAAGGTCTGGCCGGTTTCTCAGTTTGTTAGAGTGCAGCCTTATAACAACATGGAAATTCTTGAAAAAACCTTGAGTGTTGCCTACTGGCTACTAACCACAATTATAATGGTTAAAACAGCCTGGTACTGGCACAACACTAGACAAGTGAATCCACAGAAATGAATTTTTAGTTCAGAAATAAACTCAAATGTATTTATTATTTAATATATGGTAATGCTCAGTTTTCAAGACAGTAGGAATTATGTATACTTCAATAAATATTGTTTGGGATGACTACCTATTGAAACAAAACGAACAGGTAATTTGAGAATAAATATGCGAAATCCCAAAAATATGAACAAATATTCAATTTCACTACAAATCAAAGAAATGACAAGTAAAACAACCATGAAATACTGTTTCTCACATAAAGGTTTGACATTTTTTAAAAAAAATGATGCTTCGCCATACTGTTGAGAGAAGGAAAATTGGAACTTCCTGTGTTGGGGATCCCCAGAGCCTGATGACTTTCTAGGAGGTCTGATAGAACTCGATATATAATTGTACTCAAGCTATGATTAATCACAGCAAAGGGATAAAAAGCAAAATCAGCAAAGAGAAAAGACACATGGAGGAAAACCCAAAGAAACCAAGTGCAAGAATCCAAAAGTCCTCTCCCAATACAGTCGCATAGGACACGCTCAATTCCTCCAGCAAAAAAAGTTGTAACCACATGGGTGAAACGTCCACCAGGGAAGCTCTTAAGAGATAAAGTGCACATGGGTTTTACTGAGGACTGGTCACATGGGCACCTTCTGCCAAGCATGTATCAAAATTGTAGACTCTCAGAAGCAAAGCAGGCGTTAACATCATTTGTACAAACAGTTTAGGCACAGTTAGCCATTCTTCTCATTAGAATGGTGGAAACCCTATCGAAATACAAACTTCTAGGCACCAGCAGAGGGCCAACCTTGTAAGAAGGGGCGGAGGGAGGGAGGTGTCGGTGACGGGCCATAATAATCATATACAGTGTATATTGACAAAATAAAAAAAAAAAAAAAGGAGAATAGTCTCACACCTGCTGTATTAACTCTTTCCTGCAGTGTTCAAACAGGCATGACTTTTGGATAAACAATTCTACTTTTAGGAATTTGTTCTGAGGGGATAATCAAAAAAATGGATATAAAAACATTCTTCACAACAGTGAAAATAAAACATGTATTTCTCAATAGGGGATGCATGCCAATGTTTCCCAAGCAGGCTCTCACCACTCTTGGGCTTGCAAGTGTCTGCACTTCAGTAAACTTCTAACCAAGGGATTAGATTTCAATGTTTCTTCCTTTCAGGCTTCGCCAATCTGAATAAGAGATCTTCTTAGCATTGCTCCTCAATCCATCCCCACTATAAACACATACAGTTAACTTTCAGGGCAAAGAAGAGCACACACTTAAAAATAAATAAAATACAATTTCTAATGTACAATTCACAGATGTACAAAACTCAGTTTGATTCAATTTAATGGTTTTCAATGAAGTCTACATTTACAAGATCTCACTTAATGCTTGACACTGTGTTAAGCCAAGAAAAGCAAGATTCATTTCCTCCCTCAAGGAATTCATGGTTTAATAAATATCATCAGAATCAGCCAGACTTCCCCTAGAAATTTTCTGTATAAAAAAACTTACTGTGCCAAGAAGCAAACATTTATGATAAAATGCTACCTTTTTTAATCCAGAAAGATAGGGTATTTTCTTTATTATATCTTGCTCATTTTTTTATGGAAACATAACTTATTATACATATTTGAGGAGTACAGAGTTGACTATTGATATTTGTGTACAATATGTGATGAACTAATCAGGATAATTAACATACTCATTATTGGAAAACCTAATCATTTTTTGTCTGGACATAAACTGGTATCTTGCTCATAATTTTGTTTTTTTTATTTTTTTTGTTAAATTTTTATTTTGTCAATATACACTGTATATGATTATTATGGCCCATCACCGACACCGCCCTCCCTCCTCCCTCTCTCCCCTCCCCCCCCAAGAAAGTCCTTTCCGTTTGCTTATTGTAACAACTTCATGAAAGTATAGTTGTTATATCTTCTTCCCNCAGGGTGATATTATCAAAGATATGTGTGAATTTCATCTTCCTGCACTTGCACATGAATAATGTTTTAAAATATTAGTTTTTCATACATGCCTTAAGGACTCAACTGCTTTACCAACAAATTCAAGTTGATACTTTGAGAAGATTCAACCTTTAAAAGTCCCTGACTCTTATCACCTGAAATATAAGCATTATTTTTTCTTACTTGCTCTACTCCCGTGTTAAAAAGGGCTGGCCGGTTTCTCAGTTTGTTAGAGTGCAACCTTATAACAACATGAAAATTCTTGAAAAAACCTTGAGTGTTGCCTACTGGCTACTAACCACAATTATAATGGTTAAAACAGCATGGTACTGGCACAACGCTAGACAAGTGAATCCACAGAAATGAATTTTTAGTTCAGAAATAAACTCAAATGTATTTATTATTTAATATGTGGTAATGCTGAGTTTTCAAGACAGTAGGAATTATGTATACTTCAATAAATATTGTTTGGGATGACTACCTATTGAAACAAAATGAACAGGTAATTTGAGAATAAATATGCGAAATCCCTAAAATATGAACAAATATTCAATTTCACTACAAATCAAAGAAATGACAAGTAAAACAACCATGAAATACTGTTTCTCACATAAAGGTTTGACATTTTTTCTAAAAAATGATGCTTCTCCATACTATTGAGAGAAGGAAAATTGGAACTTCCTGTGTTGGGGATCCCCAGAGCCTGATGACTTTCTAGGAGGTCTGATAGAACTCGATATATAATTGTACTCAAGCTATGATTAATCACAGCAAAGGGAGAAAAAGCAAAATCAGCAAAGAGAAAAGACACATGGAGGAAAACCCAAAGAAACCAAGTGCAAGAATCCAAAAGTCCTCTCCCAATACAGTCGCATAGGACACGCTCAATTCCTCCAGCAAAAAAGTTGTAACCACATGGGTGAAACGTCCACCAGGGAAGCTCTTAAGAGATAAAGTGCACATGGGTTTTTTTGAGGACTGGTCACATGGGCACCTTCTGCCAAGCATGTATCAAAATTGTAGACTCCCAGAAGCAAACCAGGCGTTAACGTCATTTGTACAAACAGTTTAGGCACAGTTAGCCATTCTTCTCATTAGAATGGTGAAAACCCTATCAAAATACAAACTTCTAGGCATCAGCCCAGGGCCAACCTTGTAAGAAGGCCTTTTAAAGGAGAACAGTCTCAGACCTGCTGTATTAACTCTTTCCTGCAGTGTTCAAACAGGCATGACTTTTGGATAAACAATTCTACTTTTAGGAATTTGTTCTGAGGGGATAATCAGAAAAATGGATATAAAAACATTCTTCACAACAGTGAAAATAAAACATGCATTTCTCAAAACGCCAGGGGATGCATGCCAATGTTTCCCAAGCAGGCTCTCACCATTCTTGGGCTTGCAAGTGTCTGCACTTCAGTAAGCTTCTAACCAAGGGATTAGATTTCAATGTTTCTTCCTTTCAGGCTTTGCCAATCTGAATAAGAGATCTTCTTAGCATTGCTCCTCAATCTATCCCCACTATAAGTTAACATTCAGGGCAAAGAAAGAGCACACATTTAAAAATAAATAAAATAAAATTTTTAATGTACAATTCACAGATGTACAAAACTCAGTTTGATTCAATTTAATGCTTTTCAATGAAGTCTACATTTACAAGATCTCACTTAATGCTTGACACTGTGTTAAGCCAAGAAGAGCAAGATTCATTTCCTCCCTCAAGGAATTCATGCTTTAATAAATATCATCAGAATCAGCCACTCTTCTCCTAGAAATTTTCTATATAAAATACTTACTGTGCCAAGAAGCAAACATTTATGATAAAATGCTACCGTTTTTAATCCAGAAAGATAGGGTATTTTCTTTATTATATCTTGCTCATTTTTTTATTGAAACATAACTTATTATACATATTTGAGGAGTACAGAGTTGACTATTGATATTTGTGTACAATATGTGATGAACTAATCAGGATAATTAGCATACTCATTATTGGAAAACCTAATCATTTTTTGTCTGCACATAAACTGGTATCTTGCTCATAATTTTGAATGCTGTTGTGTTTCCACACTTATCTGTGAAAATTTGGGACAATCACTTCAGTTTGTGGGCCTTAGTTTCTTATATAACATTACATAAAAGACCAACTATATAATCTTAAAGTTCTAAACATAAAAATTCAATAATTTTATAATTCTTCAATCTATAGAAGCCACATATTTTCAGGTAATACTGATATTAATAACTTGGAAATGAATAAAGATCACCTGACTGATAATTCTGTCTTGTTGTTTGTATTCAAATATAATAATACTTTGTTTTATTAAAAATCTACTTAGTCAGGACTGTAATTTAGATATATCTGAGAAAAAATCCAGGCCAAATGGGTTAGGGTTTGTATCCAATTTTACTTCATGATGTCACAGTTTCTCATCTATGAAATGTGGATAATATATTATGTCACTCTCAAATAGATTTTCAGTGACAAATATGGGTTCAATACATAGAACTTTTCTTATCCTGTATGAAATGCACTTAAATTCTTGTAAAATCTGAGTTAAAATACTTTAACATGAAACGCTACCCTTCCCACAACTCTTTGTTAGAAGAAATAAGATTCCCCACAGTACTGACTTTCATTCATGTTATGAGAAAAGAGTTTGATGTTAAAATCCTTAAACTATTGGGTATTATGCTATGATTAAGATGTAAAAGAACAAACAAAAAGAAAAACCCTTTTATTTATATAATTAGATTAAAAAATACCTGAAGCAATAAAAAATCTTATATATAGACTATCAAAGAGAAATGGACACAAGGAAGCCTAGTAAATTGATTTCTGAAGAAAGGAACACTTCGTAGTCGAACAACAAGCTAAAAATTTTGCCAGATGAAGAAGGGGTTTCAGAGCACATAACAATGGTTAGAGCAGAGGGCCTGTTTTGGAGGCTGAATGGCTATCAAATACAGCAATGATTTGTTTATCATGAAAATTCCTGTACACAACCCAAATTTTGCTGAGAAAAAATAAATAATTTGTGTAGTTCTGTGTGTTCACATAGTACCTAGATCTAAGGAATATGTTAGTGCTGAATTCAAAGGTAAAACCATAACCCATGATCTCCAGGCTCAAGCACAGAGAAAATCAAAGAGAAAGTAGCTGCTGCTGTACCAGGACGTTGCTGATGAGATTAAAAAATGAGCTCATTCTTACTGAAACAGAGGCCAGATCCACATTAACCTGACTCTTGATGAAATCTGAATGATCGCTTTCTGCCTCAGCTGCCAGATATCAGAAAGAGTTAATGTTCTCTGGGAAAACCAACTAAACAACAGTATACTCGAAATGCCTCTGTTATTTTATACACGAAGTCCAAAAGTGAAGTTAAACATTTTGGAGTATGAGGCAAAGAAATATGGAACCTACAATCTAGAAAATAAATCAGTGGGTTTATCTACGAATAACCTGGATATTGGAACTAATGAAGATTGAAAAAGAGCTACTATATGTATGTTTAAGAATTTACAGAGAAAAAGTGGAAATACAATTTTTAAAATGTAATTTCTGTCCCAAAGATTAAATACACAACTTTTTTTTATTCTTTTGCTAATTGCAACTAAAGACACTGAACAATATATATGAAAGAAATGTAAAGGCTAGCTGGCGAGCTCAGTTGGTAGAGAACAGTGTTGATAACACCAAGGTTGAAGGTTCAGATCCTCAAACTGGCCAGTCACTAAAAGAAAAAAAAAAAAAAAAAAAAAAGATGACTTGGAAAGATAGTGAGAATAAGACAAAACATTGAGACTCAAGGAACAACATAGTTCTCTAGGTTTTCTTTTTACTTTATACTTGATAACACCAATAGGCACAGATTAGGTACAGACAAACAAAGCTCCAACAAAAATCTGTCTTTTAGCAAAAGGACCAGAAAAAGAATGTTGTAGAAAGATAGTAAGATACAATACTGTTAAATAATAACTGGTCTACTTCAGCAAAACACCTCAGAAAAAACTGGCTTTACCCTCATCCACACTAGCAAATGCCAAGTAGAGATTTAATACTGGCCAGGCTATAGTGAGGTGCCATAACCCCCAGGCCAGGACAGTGTTAGAGAAGGCAATGTAAGGAGCAGGACTTTCACCTCTGCTGGGCCATAGTAAGATGTTCATCACTGTGTCATAGGAAATCACATGGTGAACCTGGATCTTCATCCCCACTCAGCAGAAAACATACATCTCTGCTGAGGTGGTAGAAGAGAAGGCCTAGTAAAATGTCAGAACTTTTGTTACTACTTAGCATAAGAGGTCATTCTCTCCCCCATGTAGAGTCAGTGCAATTGACGTTGGGACCAGTAACAATGCACTCTAACCTTTCGCAGCCAAGGAGGTATAAGTAGAGACCAAGTGAGGAGCTGGAACTTCTATGGCCAACCAGTAGTAAAGAGGATTGATCTCCTTTGGTTACCAATGCAAGCTGAGGGAAGAACCTAAACTTTTACCAGTATGTGGCTATACTACATGACTGTAATGGGTGGCACATTTTCCCCTTCCCCTGCTAGAGCGATGTCAGAGGAAGCAGCTGAAACAGGAGATTTAAGTAATATCCATAGATTCATGTTATAACAGACAGGTTTCAATTTATAATGCCCAGATTTCATTTTTTTAAATTTTATCAATATACAATGTAGTTGATTTTCATGTCTCTTTACCAATTCCTCCCCCTCACCCCCTCCCACCCATCAACATCACATCAGTCACTTGTCTTAAATTTTTAAAAAATGACTTATCCAAGAATCAGGAATTTTATAAAAGGAAACCAATAGATGCCAACAGTGAAATGGCAGAGATGTTAGGATTATTTGGAAAAGATTTTAAAGAAGCTCTCATAAAAATACTTCAACAAGCAATTCTAAACACACTTTAAACAAGCAAAAAATAGAATCTTAGTAAAAAACTATAAGATATTAAAAAAAAAAGCTAAATGGAATTTTGCAATTGAAAGCTGACATAACTGAAATAAAACCCTAGTGGATGGACTCAACAGAATAGAGAGACAAAGAATAAATGAAGTAAAAAACAGAACACTTGAAATTACCCAATCTGAAAAACCGAGAGAAAATAGACTTAAAAAAAAAAAACAAACATAAGACTTCCAGCTTGAACTCTGTCATTCAAAGAGTTTGGAACCCGAACTTACAAGAAAAAGTTGAGGACTCATTAGTAGAATGAACACGTCAGAGAAAAGAATTTGTGAGCTTGAATATATATTGATAGTAATTCCTCAAACTTAAATGCAAAGAGAAAATAAAATGAGAGGAAAAAAAAATGAAGGAACTGAACATCCCAGAACCAATCAGTCAATTTTAAAAGGGGTAACATACACATACCAGAGGAAGAGAAAACAGAACAGAGGAAATAAATATTTAAAGTAATGATACTCAAGAATTTTTCTAAACTTTAAGACAGACATTAAACCAAAGATCTAGAAAACTAAGAGAACACCAGCAGGATAAATAACACCAAAAACAAAAAATCTGCATACAGGCACATCATATTCAAACTGCAGAAAACTGAAGATAAATAGAAAATCTTTTAAAAAGACAAAAACAAAGAGTCTTATCTATAGAGGAACAAAGACTTGAATTACAGAGAAGTTATTATAAGAACCCATTTAAGCAAGAAGAAAGTAAAACTTGTAAAATATGTAAAACATTGAAAGGAAAAATCTGCCAACTTTTAATTTTATATCCAGTGAAATACATCAAAAGGAAGGAAAAATCAAATCACATTTTGTTTACATATGTGAGTGCTCCAATTTTGGGTGCATATATATTTATGATTGTGATTTTTTTTTTGCTGAATTGATCCCTTTATCCCTTGATCATTATATAATATTGTTCTTCATCTCTTTTTATATTTGTTGGTGGTTTAAAATCTGTTTTACCCTACATAAGTATGGCCACTTCTGCCTGTTTTTAGTTTCTGTATCTGCGCTTCTATTAGATTCTATTCTTTCTTGAGATAGGCCAAATAAAATAATAATTGGGAATTCTAACACTCTTCTCTCAGCATTGGACAGATCATCTAAATAAAAAACTGGCAGAAAAATATTGGATTTAAGCTGCACTTAAGACCAAATGGACTTGACAGACATTTACAGAACATTTCATCCAACCACTACAGAATATACATTTTTCTCATCAGCACACCAATCATTCTCCAGGGTAGACCACATGTTAGGCCACAAATCAAGCCTCAAAAAATTGAAAAAGATTGAAACCATATCAAGTATTTATTCAGACCACAATGGAATAACATGAGAAATGAGTAACAAGCAAAATTTTGAAAACTATACAAATACATGGAAATTAAACAACATGCTCCAAAACAACCTATAGGTCAAAGAAGAAACAAAGAAAGAAATCAAAAATTTCTCTGAAACAAATGAAAATACAAGCACAACATACTAAAACCTATGTGATACTGAAAAAAGCAGTTAAGAGGGAGCATATTGCAAAAAGTGCATACAGCAAAAAAATTGAAAGATCTAAAATAAACAATCTAACATTATAACTCAATGAGCTAGAAAAGCAAGAACAATCCAACACCAAAATAAGTAGAAGAAAATAAATGAAAAATATCATGGCAGAACTAAATGAGAAAGAGACCAAAAGATACAAAAAATCAATGAAACAAAAAGTTGGTTCTTTGAGAAAATAAACAAAATTGACAAACCATTAGCTAGAGTAACCAAGAAAAGCAGAAAGAAGACCCAAATATCAAAAACCAGAATTGAAAAAAGAGACATTACAACTAATTTTTAAAAATACAGAGAATCATTACAGACTATTATGAACACACCAACAAATTTTAAAATTTAGAGGAAATGGATAAATTTCTGGACACATACAACCTACCAAGA
This sequence comes from Galeopterus variegatus, assembly GCF_000696425.1. Classification (NCBI taxonomy): domain Eukaryota; kingdom Metazoa; phylum Chordata; class Mammalia; order Dermoptera; family Cynocephalidae; genus Galeopterus; species Galeopterus variegatus. The sequence goes on from NW_007730385.1 coordinate 31,018, forward strand.
CTAAACCAAGAAGAAATAGAAATACTGAATAGACCAATAACAAGCAATGATATTGAGGCAGTAATCAGCAATCTCCCAACAATGACATAAAGCCAAGCACCAGATGTCTTCACTGCTGAATTCTAACTAGTAAAGAAGATTTAATATGAATTTTTCTCAAACTGTCCACCCAAAAATGAAGCAGAGGGTATTCTCCCAAACTCATTCTATGAGGCAAGCATAACCCAAATACCAAAATCAGAGAAAGACACAACAAAAAAAGAAAACTACAGGCCAATATACTTGAACTTATACACAAAGATTCTCAACAAAGTACTAGCAAGGAGAATCCAACAACACATCAAAAATATTATACATTATGATCAAGTGAGATTAATTCAAGGAATGCGAGAATGACTCAATATATGTAAATCAATGAATGTGTTACACTGCAATGAGAAAATAAAACATAAACACTATATGATTACCTCAATCAACACACAAAGAGCATTTGATAAAATTTATCATATGTTCATGATAAAAACTCTGTACAAATTATGTGCAGAAGGAAAGTATCTCACCACAGTAAAAGCTATATAAGACAAACCCACAACTAACATTACTCTGAATGAGGAAATATTGAAAACTTTTCCTCTAAGAACAGGAGCAAGGCAAGGATGCCCATTATCACCACTCCTATTTAATTTAGTACTGGAAGTCTTAGCTAGAGCAATTAGGCAAAATGAAAGAATAAAAGGAAATAAAATTGGAAACGAGGAAGTCAAATAGATCCTGTTTGCAGATGACATGATCTTATATAGAGAGAAACCTAAAGGCTCCATCAAAAAATTCTTAGATCTGACAAATGAATTTAGTAAAGTAGAAGGATGTAAAATCAATATATAAAAAATTGCAATGTTTCTATACATCAACAATAAACTAGCAGAAAAAGAAAACAAGAAAGCAATCCTATCTACAATGGCTACCAAAAGAAATAAAATACCTAGGAACAAATCTAACCAAGGAAGTGAAAGATTTCTACAATAAAAATTACAAAATGCTGATAAAAAAATTAAAGAGGACACACAAAAAGAGAATGGCATTTCATGCTCTTTGATTGTAGAACTAATACTGTAAAAATGACCAAACTATCCAAAGTGATCTACAAATTCAATGCAATCCCTATCAAAATAACAATGATGTTCTTAACAGAAATAGAAAAAGCAATCCTAAGATTTACATTAAAGAACAAAAGACCTAAAATATCCAAAGCAACCCTGAGCAAAAAGAATAAAGCCAAATGCATTACATTCCCTGACTTCAAAATATACTACAAAGCTGTAGTAAACCAAACAGCATGGTATTGGCAAAAAAGTAGATACCTAGACCAATGAAACTGAATAGAAAACCAAGAAATAACCCATGTACTAATAAACCCATGTACTTACAGCCAACTGATCTTTCAGAAAGGCACTAAAAACATATATTGGGAAAAGGTCAGCTTCTTCTTTTTTTTTTTGGTCCTTTTTGAGACTGGCCGCACCGCGCTCAGCCAGTGAGTGCTGTGAGCACACCGGCCATCCCTATATAGGATCCAAACCCGCAACGGGAGCGTTGCTGCGCTCCCAGTGCCGCACTCTCCCGAGTGCGCCACGGGCTCGGCTCCAGCCTCTTCAATAATACACATCTTGGCTTGGGCAACACCTGTGGGTCATGTTTAGCATATCCACATAACACAGGCTTTACTGTCCATAACCACAGCCAAAACTCTCACACTGTTGTTTGCAGGTGCAAACCATAAAGTACATCCATACTCAAGATGTATTCGACTACATATATATACAGTGTATACATCAGGGGGTAACCTTCCTATGCCCAATGGCAATGATACAGCTTTGACCTCAACAGTATGTCCTCCATAGCCATCTTACAAACAGTGGCCCCTGGAAACTCATCTCGATTGCCATGTATCAGGCTACATTCTGCACCTGTATCCACCAATGCCAAACCACACTGCACATTTGTCCTTGACCAATATATTGCCAATTCAACATGAGGCTTCCAGTCCTTGCCTGTCCCCCAAAGATGAGCACCTTGGCCTGCTCCCTAATCAGAATGGAACAGTACATCTGCCTCCTCAGGAGCAACCAAAAAGTCCTTTATCCACTGAGCATATCTTGCTACCTGTTTCCGGACATTTGGTAAAATGCTGTTCAGGGTGCAATTGCCACCACAGAGCAAACAGAAGTGCATCTGGCTGGCGGTCAGTTTTCTTTTTATCAACCCCGGCTGCAAGCAAGTCAAGCCACATCTGCTTATGGCTAGTCTTGCTTAGTCCTTCTGGGGTAAAATCCTGAGTACTTCTTGGGGGTTTGGTCAAGCCACCTTTCGGACCCCTTTTGCTTTTCTGCTATCCTCTACTTCACCCAAGCCGGCTATCATGGTCATTACCTCATGTATAGGATGACCAATGTATGGGGCCAGTATGGCCATCAGTGACCTGAAAGATGTTGATAGGACATTCTGCAGCACTATGTCTCTCTGCTGCCTGTAAAATTTTCATCGTCTGGGCCATGAACGTTCACATTAAACATGGACTGCTGCATCCCCAGCTCTCGAATTATTTGAACTAACTCAGCATACGTTTGCCATTTTCTAACAATCTTGGGCAGTTCTCCAGCTTTTGCCCACATGATTCGGGCAGCTGTCCTTGCCCATTACATTAAGGAGTGATTACCTGGCCCTGGTGCATACCTGTGGCTATTCTGCAGCTGCTACCTCAGGGACGGGTGCATGGTGATGGAGGCCAATTTCTCCACCTCCTCACCAGAGCATATCACACTATCCACTGCTAGGTTCCCATAATTGCAACAGCCAAGCAGCCAGGGGCTACCCCTGTTTCTGCCAAAACTGTCTCCCTAAGTCAACTAACTCAACCTGGGTATATGGGACATAGGTGGTAAACTGGGTCACCGGAGGATTGCCCACTGGTTGTCTGCTCGGTCCCATAGGCTGCCTGTGTTTCACTTTCTGGTGCATGACAGGTCATGCCTGGGGATGCATGGTCTCCCCCAACTCACCACTGCGTTTGTCATCCTCCCTGGGGTGAGAAGCTGGAGTGGCCAGTTGCTGCATGTCATCCTCCAGGACATCTATCTGTGCTTCCAACAAATCTGCTTTTTGCTTTGTATTTTTCAGTTGCTGCACATCATCCACCAACAACTCTGCTTTCCGCTTCAAATCTTGGTCAACTTGCAGCAGAGGGAGCAAAAGCCAGGCTCCAGTCAGCAGAAAAGTGGCCACTGGGCACCACACACTCAAGGACAGCCACATTTCCCCCTTCACCAAGGGCTTCTTGGCTCCTGTACCTGCTCAGAAACCTGCTCAGAATTGTGGTGTAATCCTGCCAACAATGCCAATTGTACAGATAGGACGAGGGTCTGGAGCTCACAGACCCCTTGAGCCCATTCACAAACCCTTCACACACAGATCTATGAGCTAGGTAACTGGCAAAAAGGTCCTTGGAGCCTTGGTTGAAGTAAGAATAGCCTTTATTCAGCACACACAACACTAGGAGTTAGGCAGTACAAAGAGAAACTCGGAAACTCAACTGCTACCAGCAAAGTCCAAAGAGAAACTGAAACTGAGCAGCTGCCAGCAGAGTAAACATGTTCCATTGTTAGATGCTTAGACCCAGCCTGCTTCATAAAATTGCAGAACACACAAAAGCAATTAATTAGAAAGATACATGGTTGCACATGCATACTAACTCCACCCACACAACTTGTTTACAAGAAATGTGCTGCTGGATCCTGCAGCTAGACCTGAGCCCAGGGAGTCTAACTAGATTATACTATTTTCCCCACAGTGGATAAAAATGATATAGTTCAGAAACTCAGATCTACTTAAAGAAAAAAATATCATCAAAGAAGGAAAAATGAAAGTAAAATATAATATTTTGTACTCTACATAGCTTATGCAGCATCTAGTAGAAAGCATGTCTCATACATTCAAAGATTTCAAGATGTGTTTATCATAAACCGTCATAGACAGACCTGCTAAAAAGTTTTTCATGAATAAAGACTATACCACCAGCAACACCATAAATGTGTTTGCCAAGCAGTCTATCGCTAGAGTGTTTACAGGGGGATTTTATCAAATCACCTTCCTTCTTTTTTCCCAGGAAAAAGGAGTTTATACCAAGACCTAGAGTTAAATAATTCCTTCTCATGAGTCAATAATAAAAGTAATATATTAAAAATTCACAAATATTTGGAAATTAAGCAACATATTTGTAAACATAGTAAACATCAAGGAAGAATTCAGAAGGAAATTAGAAAATATTTTGAACTGATAAGTAATGAAAACATGTCAAAATTTGTGGAGTGCAGCTAAACAGAATTAAAGGGGAAATTCATAGATTAAAATTTCTATATCAGAAGTAAAGAAGAGTTTAAAAGCAGTTAAGCATTTACTCTTAAGAACATAGGATGAAAAGCGCACAATAAACACAAAGCAGAAAGAATGAAATAATAAAGATCAGCGCATATGTAAATAAAACAGAAAATAGACAACAACAGGAAAAAAACACAAAAGCAAAAATGTTTTCAAAAGGTTAAAAGAATTAATAACTGTCAGTGAGATTGATCAAGGAAAAAAAAACAAAGAAAAAGAAATATACCATAACAGTATCAATACAACTTACAGATATAGACTGAATAAAGAATACCATCAACTTCATGCTAACAAACTCAACAACATGAAGGAACTAGACAAATGTGTTAAAAATGCACAATGTAAAAAAAACAACACTAGAAAAAATTTTAACTTACTTAATTAGTTTAACACCTATTTATAAAGTGAATTCATAATATGAAAGCTTCCCACAAATAAGACATTTCACATAGATGGCTTTCCTGGTAAATTCTATTAAGTCTATTAAGACTTTGAGGAATAATTAATACTAAACCTCAAAATCATTTTGAAAATAGAAGAAGACTAAATTATTCCCTATTTATCTTATGAAACTAAGATAACCTAATAGAGAAGTCTGGCAAGGGCATTAAAAGAACTAGAAAATACTGGTAATTATTTATATAAACCCAGAGGAAAAAATGTCTTAGCAAATCAACCTCAACAAAATATAAGGGGGAAAATACATCCTGTCTAAATGGGTTTTATCTTAGGAATGACTACTTGGTATAAATTTGTAAATTTTCTGCTACAATTAATCATATTAATCAACAAAGGAGGAAAAAACTAAATGGATGCAATCATCCATTAGATCATCTAAATTTATGCGCACACACACATACACACACACACACAAGCATTTGATGAAGACTGACAGACGTTAGTGAAATAAAACATGAAAACATCGTTCTTTGTCTGACCTATTATTTCCCCAACCCCCTGCCTTCCTCCCCACATCTCTAGTATCCTTAGGTTTTTTCTCTCCTTCTGAATGTTCGACATATTATTGTGGTCTGTCTTTCCTTCCTTCCTTCCTTCCTTTTTCCCTCCCTCCATCCCTCCTTGTCTCCCTCCCTTCCTTCCTAGCAGCCAGTTATGAGTGAGAACGTGCAGTATATCGGTTTTTTGTCTGGCTTATTTCACTTAGCATAATTTTCTGCAGATTCACCACGTCGCTGCAAATGTCATAAAGAAATACCACAATTAGTAAGAATGAATATGCTAATAATAAACTAATTTTAAAAAATAAAATAAAATAAAATAAGTCTGGATCTGGACGGCTAAAAATAAAGAAAAAGAAGAGAAAATATTGTCAAACTAAATAAAGACAAAAAACCTGCAGCCAGTTTCTTATTTATTAGAGAAACATAGGTCGTCATTCCATTTACTTTAGAAAAAAATCAAGGATGTTCGCTTTTATCACTTCTACACAACACTGTACTGAAGGTCCAACACGATGCAGGTAGGAAAGGAAAAATAAATAAAAGGCATATTGTGTGGAAAAAGAAAAAAATAAAATCGCTTTTATTTATACACATCATAATTACATATAGAAAAATGCAAGCCATAGACAGGGAGAAAACACTCATAATGCATACATCTGACAAGGGACTCATATCCAGAATATACATTTTTTAAACTCCTCTGAATTCATAATAAAAAATCTATGAAATCCTGTTTAAAATTGGCAAACATCTTGAGCAGATACTTGGTAAATGAAGAAATACAAGTGGCCAGTAAGTACATGCAAAAATTTCAAACTCCATAGTTATCACAGAGATAGAAATTAAAATCAAAGTGAGATACCGTTTTCTATCTACTAGAATGACTAAATTTATATATTGCTGGCCAGTTTGTAAAACTGTACAAATAGTTTGGGAAATTGCTTGACAGTTCCTTATGAAGTTAAATATTCATGTATCCCGTGATTTCACAATTCTGCTTTCATGTATATAATCAAAAGAAATTTTAAAAATATGTCAGACTAAAGGCTTGTTGCACAAATTATTTTTTGTAGCTTTACTAACAATAGCAAAATATTAGAAACAACCTACCTCTCGTCAATAGAAGAATGGAGAAGCAAATGTTGGTAACCTCATATGATGACACAATACTTTGCAAAAGAAACCAGACACAAAATGAGTACATACTATGATTCAATTCATATGAATTTCATGAAGAGGTAAAACAGAAGTCCAAATAATGTTTGCTTTTAGGAAGAAGGGTTATTATCTACAACTGGACTTGAATAAAATATCTGGAGTAATGGAAATGTTTATGTTTTAATTGGTGTGTTGATTACCCAGGTATACATATATTTTAATTTAAATTGCTCATTTTACTATATATAATTAGATACTAATATAAGAGAGAATATATATAGATGATATTTTGAAAAAATCAAAAAAATCTTTAAATGTTTATAATCACCATGCTACCACAAATTTACTATTTGTGAGGCACTATTCTTAGATATCTCATTGTCTTAGATAATCCTCAAAATAAATCTATGAGATATAAAATATTATTATTCCCATTTTATAGGTGAGGAAAATAAGGGATAAAAAAGTTAACTAATTGTTAGGAATCACACAAAGAATTCAAATCTTGTAATTAGTTTCCAAAGTTCAATTTTATACAAAGATATCATCATTGTTATCACCATCATCATCATGTTTTGCTGAGGAAATCTTCACAACCAAAGACACTGAAAATTACCTTCTTTAAATGTGTACGAAAACTGTATAAATCAGTATTCATGATCTGAAACCATAATATCTTCCTAGTTATTCCTGTCTTCACTCAAGGTTTAATTATTGTCTATTCACAAGTAATTCAAAGTAGCATCTCTAACTTGGGTCCAAATAATCATTATGTTTTATCTTCTCAATGCTATCACATTTGCAATTCATAACCCCTCCCACCTCATGACTACGAACCTGTTTCTTTTCTAATATTTCCTGTTTCTGTGAAACTCCACATTATGTATCCTGCTATGTAAGCCAGAAATAAAAGACTTCATTCAACATATGATAAATATTGTTGAGATCCTCCTTCATTTTATATACTTTGTTTTTCCCTAAGGAAACATCAGTAAACAAGATAGACATCTATTTGAATATGCAGCTTATGTTAGTGGGAATGAGAGACAATAAATATGCAAAAAAAAAAACACAACTATATCAAATAGTGATAGATAAGGACTCTGTGACAACTTGCAGCTAGTTAGCATGAAAAATCCTTTTCATAGAAGGGGGAGGGAGTAAGGGAATGTCTCTTTAGATGAATGGCAAGAATAAGCATACCTATGAAGATCAATATATAAAAAAAAATCCTAATAAATCCTAAGGTTTTTGCATTAACTGGGCTTCTTTGAAAAACAGAAAGTGGAGCAGTGTTGCTAGAGCAAGTGAGCAAAGAAATGGTATGAGTGGTGCCCGGGAGGATTACCACACAAGACTTTATAAATCAAGGAGAGGAATTTTCTTTTTACTCTGAGTAAAATGGAAAATCATTGGATATTAACTGCTCACCATTGTTTTTAGGAAAGGAGCAAATTCACTTAAACAGAGCTGATATTTTATGCTTATTAAAATGTGTTGCTTCCTTCAGCCTCCTTTCGCACCATACTCTTCCTTGCTTTGGGTACTCCAGCACAGTTGTCTGTCTTTCAGTTCCTTAAATTGCCGTGATTTCTTAGATGACAGGGCATTTGACCATGCTGCATCTTCTGCCTAAGATAATAGAATTTTTATTTTTATTTTATGTTTTCATGTTGAACTACTAGTTTTATTTTTGAAAATATTTTCAAAAAAGAGGTAGAGTCTGACTTACGGTCAGCCAAATCCTCTGTTGTTTTTGGTGGCTACTTGAAGTGCTTCTTCCACTCTTTCCATTGTAGAATATTTAGGGAGGTAGAGAACCCCAAAGCATGTCTGTGCTCTTATGGGATTTTTTTCATTCAAATATTCAGGACAGGATATTGTTATTTTTTATATTCATTAAATATTTTATTTGGCCTGCATCCAGGCAAGTAAAGGAGCATGCCCTGGGCCCTGAGAAAGGGGCTGTGGGCCATTGCCCTGCCTCTGCCCACAACCAGGCAAATATGGAGCATGCCCAAGATCCTGAGACTGGGTCTATGGGCTGCCACCCATGACCACAAGGACAATTTAAAATGAATTTATTAGCCACATATGTTTCTTTTTTTTTTTTTTTTTCCTTTTTGTCTTTTTTTCGTGACTGGCAACGGGATCACAACCCTCGGTGTTGCCCCCACACCTCGCTCAGCCAGTGAGCGGCCGGTCTGTATGTGGGATCCAAACCCTCGGTGGGAGCGCCACCGCACTCCCAAGTGGCGCCCTGTGGCAGTGCACCACTGGGCCAGCCCCCACATATGTTTCTTTAGGGTATGTGACTTGCCTGCTCATGCCCTTCACCAAATTTCTGCTTAAATTTTTCTAATTCATTTTTAAGAGTTCTTTAGGCACTAAGTATGTAAATCTCTGTACTTTAAATTTGTTCCTTATCAATTGACTTTAAATTCAATTTACAATGTTTTACTTCATTTGTATGTTGAGAAAATAATTTTCTATCTAAAAATTTTTTTCAAATTTTATTTTATTTTCAAGATAAGTTGTTATACATACATGTGGGGTACAATGTTGACTTTCAATAATTGTGTACAACATGTGATGATTAGATCAGCATAGTTAGTTTATTCCTCATTACAATACATAATCATTCTTTATGTCCGTTGACCAATTCCTTATTAACCCCCTCCCTTTTTCCTCCCCTCCCCTTTTTCACCTCTAGTAACCATGGTTCTTTTCTCTCTTCTACAAGTTCAATGTATTACTGTGATTGTTGTTTGTTTCTCTGCTTCTCTTTATTATTTGTTTATTTATGGATTCAGCTCCCAGTTTTGAGTGAGAACATGCAGTATTTCTCTTACTGTGCCTGGGTTGTTTCACTTAGGATAATTTTCTCCAGGTTCATTTATGTTGCTGCAAATGGTAGAATTTCATTCTTTTTTATGGCTGAGTAGTATTCCATTGTGTATATATACCAAAATTTCCTTATCCAGTCATTCATCCATGGACATTTAGGCTGGTTCCATTGGCTGGCTATTGTAAACAGAGCTGCAATAAACATGGGAGTGCAAGTATCCCTTCAACCTGAAGATTTCCAATCCTGCTGGATCATATGGAAGTTCTATCTGTAGTTGTTTAAGGAACCTCCATTCTGTTCTCCATAATGGATGTACTAATTTACAGTCCCACCCAAAGTGCAGAAGCGTTCCTCTTTCTCTCATTCCTCACCAGTATTTGTTATTCTCTGTCTTTTTTATAACGGCTAGTTTGATTGGGATGAGGTGATATCTTAAGGTGGTTTTGATTTGCATTTCCCTGATGATTAGTGATGTTGAGCATTTTTTCATATAACTGTTGGCCATTTGTATGTCTTCCTTTGAGAAATGTCTATTCAACTCCTTTGCCCATTTTTAAATTGGATTATTTATTTTCTTGCTGTAAAGTTGTTTGATCTCTTTGTATATTATGGATATTAATCCTTTGTTGGATGCATAGTTTGCAAATATTGTTTCCCATTTTGTAGCTTGTCTTTTCATGCTGTTGTTTCCTCTGCTGTGCAGAAACTCTTTAGTTTGGTGTAATCCCACTTGTTAATTTTTTTCTTTGGCTGCCTGTGCTTTTGGAGTGTTATTCATAAAGTCTTTGCCCAGTCCTAAATCCTGGAGTGTTTCCCCTATGTTTTCTTCTAGGAGTTTTAATAAGAAAAGAAAATAAATAAAATAAAATAATTGTCACACAGAAAAAAAATCTTTTATTTGTATTCTGTCAGTTTCTGTAAGGAACACAAGGAATTTTTAAATAAATGATTGGATCAAATTTAGAGATTGTAAGTATCTTAGTATGTTTTCTGCTGCTTCCAACTGAATAATTAAACTGTGTAATTTATTAAGAAAAACAAACAAACATGTATTTCTTGTAGTTCTGGAGGCAGGAAGTCAAAGATCATGCGGATGCATCTGGTGAAGGCCTTCTTTCTAGTGGAAACTTGCTGCAGAGTCCCAAGGCAATGCAGGGCATCACATGGAGAGGGGGCTGAGAATGCTCAGCCACCAGTTTCACTCTCATAAATCCATTAACCCGTTAATCTATTAACCCATTCATTCATCCATAAATAGATTAGTCCGTTTATGAGGACAGAATCCTCATTATCTAATCACCTCTTAAAGCCCCCACCTCTCAATACTGTCCCATTTGGGATTAAAATTCATTTAGTTTTGGAGGGACAAATATTCAAACCATAGCATTAGCAACCCTATTTCTTAAACTAAAACCAAGAAAACTGGAAGAAAAAAGGAAATGGAAGATGTCTTCCTCCCTACTTTAATTCTCACTTTCACATTAAAGACTTAGTGCCTGCACCACCAAACAAAATTTCTAGGTCACCCTTCCTCCTGATGGGAGCTGCTGTGCATTGCTATAGAATTGCTTTCCTCCTCTCAGTATCAGAGCATGTTGTATACTAAATCAGACAATTCTCATTAAGGCAACACAGTCTGAGACAGATAGAAGAAAATCTGTGATGGTGTATTTTATTCTAACTTAAGTTATGTAAAGTGAAAATAAGGTGAGAATGGAGAGCTATGCACTCCAGAGGGAACAGTGTTCATATGCACAAGAAGACCTACAGCTTGTTTCAAAGTATGACAAGAATCAGACAATGCAAAAATGTAAAATTCTTACCTCAGGGCAGCAGAACAAAACTCATCTCAGATATGAACATCTGTGGAAATGAAGAAAACAGTCAATCAGCAATTTCTTGATGGGAATAGATCTCTACTGCTTTAGGATTTTATAAATTGAAGTGTGGTGGGAATGAAAAATAGAAAAATACATAGGAGTTTGTAAAATATTCTGTAACATGAAAACATGGAACCATTTTCATAAAATAAACAGAAGAGAAGTAAACCTAAAAAATATTTACTACAGGATACAATAGGGTATGTAAGATTATACTCATTTTTTTAAGTTTTGGGGAATGTTAAGAACCCATAGTCAGTGTAAAGTAAAGTATTAAAGATTAAATGAAAAGAGAACTAGAATATACAAGCAACAAATGCTAAGAAACTAAAGATGTAAACAGAAAATATACTTACATAAGAGTTAAAGAAAACAAACAACCAAACCCAAACTCAAATCCACAACCTGATGACAATGATGGATATTGAAAGCAGAAAATATAGAGTATAGTTTTAAATCATGGATGAACTACATTTCTAAGAAACAAACTGAATTAAAGAAAACAGAAAAACGTTTTAATACTCAAAAATGTCCCCAAAGTGTTTTAAAGTAATCTGTTGACTACAATAATTCACTATATTCCAGGTTCAAATAATACAAAAAGAATAGTTTGACATATTCTGGAGAAGTTTTGAATTTTTATAATAAAAAAAGTCATAAATATACATGAATTAAAAAGTCATAATTTTTAGATAAAATTAATGTAATCCTGATTTATTATTAAACTCAAAGTACCATGAATGTGTAAATATAAAGAGATTTCTGGATATGCAAAATCAGAACAGAAAATAAAAAAGAAGATCTATGTAACCTGCCCCAGAAATGTACTACTTGAAATTATGAACTCTGAAATAGACAAGGTTGGATTGCTAGAATGGCAAAAGACTTAATTCTATCCATCTGATATCATCATCTCTGTGATGGCTATTCTACATATTTAAAATTAAATTCTGATCACTCATTAATTAACAACTATTTTTGAGCACCAGTACTACAGGGACTATACTACCATATTATAATGCTAGTAATAATGACAAAAACATTAAAAAATATGGTAATAAAACTACAAAAAGAAAACACCAATATTGATTCTAAAAGGGTGATGTCATAAAAATTAATAATAATGATTTGAGCGTGTATACTTTGGTCGTATTGCATTGAGAAATCGGAGAGCAAGAGAATAATATGCTTAATTCTTCATTTTACATTGATAGAGTCATAAGTAATAAAATTGATCCTAAATATAACAGTTTTGAAAATAATAAATCTTATCATTTGTATTATTTTAAAATTTATTCTATAAACTCTAAATCAAGTGCTAAAGCAAATATTTACCATAAGATTAACACCATAATTAATGAAAATAATTTTAAATAGCATAAGCAATAATACATAAAAAAGACATATAAAATACCAACATATATAAAATAAGTAAACTTCTCATTAGGAGACAACATCTATTTTATTTGGATAAAAGTAATAAATTGAAATAATATACTGCTTATATGAGAAATACCTGAAGTACAAAAGTAAAAAAAGTAAAAATTAAGTGACATATAAGCATAGTTTTGAATATAGGAAATTTAAGTATTTTTCCTGTGATGTGAACTGAGAACAAATATAAGTAAATAATATTCCCCCAAATTTATACAAGTTAGTATTATTGCTGATTTGTAATTATCTGTCTTTCCAGTTTTTTCTTAAAAGGTACATACTTTAAGATTAGAAAAAGGCAGGTGAATGTTTTATTTTTTTAAAAAAAAAAGAACCAAAGAATTATGGATTATTTACTATTTTGTTTTTGCAAAATATTTCTCTTCTTTCTTGCCTAAGTAACTAGTCAGGTCAGTACTTTGTTATTTTAGCAAATATAAGTAAATCTGGGAATTAAGGACTACAAATAGGGAATATACTTAGATATCATGACCTTGATTTTAATGTGTCTCTAGAAACATGGGATAATAAATGAACTGGAACTTGTTAAGTTTTCAGCACTTGAATGCACATTTACTCTTACCTGAACTACTTGTCCCCAAATTATTGAGATTTATAGTTCTACTTCTATCTATTGATGGCTTTGAAGGGTTCATTTTATTTGAAAAGGATGCACACACCACAGGGGTTAAGACATGACAGAAAAAAAACATCATCATGTTTCCCACTTGAGGTAGAATTTAAATTTTAAAATTGTTATTTTAATCATATTTTATAAGACCATTTATACCAGTCATCAGCTTCCCCCTTATCCTCTGATTCTTGTGTCCACACAGCACTATTCCCCAACTGGGGCTAAAGATTCTTTTGCCTCAAAGCACCTTTGATCATTCATAGGCGTACATACTCACCTAACTGCTCACACCTATACATTTTTCCTTTTGCTAAGTTCCACTTTAGACTTACCACAACTAGAGGTTTATTTTTGCTTCTCTTTCCCTCTCTGCATGAATTCTTCCTGGACTCTCTCCACTCTATTTATTCCTGAGATCTTTTAATTCCTCATCTCTTTTTAATGCTGAGAGATTAAATTCAGCTCCACCTTTTCTCCCCAGATATGCATATCCCAATTCTTGCCAAAGCTCAGCACAGCAGAGGGGCTTCTAACAAATAGGATGCTCCCAAATTAGAAGGCTCCTTACTAAGGATGCATTTTGGAGTCTCATTCCTCTCCCCAAACACAAGTATTTCTTCATAATACAGAGCATACTCTTCCCAAAGGATATCTCTGTATCTTTCCACCACTGTAATACAGCCCAGTGGAGCTAAAAATGTGGTCCCTAGACCAGCCTCAGTATTACCCGTGACCTCATTAGAAATGCAGATTCTGCAGACCTAATCCATACCTACTGAGTCAGAAATTCCAGGAGTTTCTCTGGTGGTTCCCATACATATGAAAATTAAGAACCATTGAATGTCATCTACAGCAACACAAAAACCAGAGCTAACATGCATGATTTCAAAATATGTTTATATGTGATTGGGTCATATTAAGTAAGGCAAAGAAAGGATGAGAATGGGGATGGGTAGTGGGAAGATGCTACCCTGACCATGTCTCATCCCTGCTTTGACATTTAATAGCTCCCGTGAGCCAATTTGTTCTACCTTCATGTTATTCCTCCAAACACACAATCTGATAATAGAGAATTGGTCTAACTGGGTGGACAATATAGTTCGATTTAATTAATGTTTTTTTTTTTCTCCCTCCTAGACTAATTACCACCACTAAATGGTAGATTTGGGCCAGACTGCAAAGAATCATGATGGCATTATATTTTATCCTATACACAGTGGTAATAGTTGAAAAATTTGGTAAGAGATTGGAGGCCCTCATCTTCAAAGTAGAGGCCTTTGAAGTAGCCTGAATGACAGATTATGGTAATAGTGAACAGTCTGGATGGGAAAGCAAAGATTCAAGCAATTGAATAGATTTGGGATTTATTAAGGAGGAAAATACATAGAATTTTGATTTAGATAGAATAATTTGGGGAGCTTGGTGAGAGAGACGAATCAAAGGTAATTCTCAGACTTCTGCCTTACCTCAGTGGTTCATGATGGAACCATTCAATGAATTAAGAAACCCTAGAAAAGAACAAAATTGTAGGGTTGGCATGGGGATGGATGCTGTTACCACTTATTCTTTCTGCTGCAACAATCACCGAACAGATTTTTTTCTGTCCTCTCTCACTTCCTTATTGGAGTGAGATGTAGTCACACTGCTTTTACTGATTATTTAGTAGATGAAAAGTTTTGATGCGTTACTGAGTAATCATATGCTCTTGCTTACCTTCATGAGAAGCCTCTAAAGTAGCTGTTTCCAAGTCCAGTCTCACAGAGGAGGAAACTGAAACACAGAAACAGATTACTTTTCAAACTCACATAGTTAATAAGTGGTTGAATTCAAACTTTATAGTTTAAACCCTAAACTTTTGTCTATCTTCCTCCCTAAAGTCTCCCCTCCACCCTAATGTTGGGAATTGATGCAGTCCATCCTTGGTTAGACTAACTTTTTTATTGGACTAACTAACTTAGTCTAAGTCTAATATTGGACTATTTTCCTGTAGCATATATCTTTTCTAAGAATTGCTTCTTTTCACCAGTATTCAAAGTCAAGTATCTGTTTCTAGAACGCTTATTCTATTCCATCCCTTTGTATTGTAATTCATCAATTTAAAAAAAAAACACGCATTTTTTTTGCCTTGTATTTTTACATCTGTAGTAGGAAAAGAAAGCATCACGGCATACTTTAATTAGCGGATATCGTTTCTTTATGGTGGTACATACAATTGGTACATCTTACAAATAACGTCACCTTAGATTTCTTGAAAGAGGTTATATTATTTTCTCTGTGTCCTCACTCTACATCTCTAGAGATTTTCATATATTGATATTAAATAAGTTGATATCTTATATGACAGAGACACTGTAAACTCATATGATCCAAATGCTACTTGGCAAAGGATCTATGTTTCCCTAATATAACCATTTCTCTGATCTTCTAGACAGTCATTTCATCTTTCCTCTCTTAAACTATTGGCTGATAGCTGTCCTGAGCAGTGGAAGTAAAAGTTTTAGGGTGAGAATGTACAAGTTCTCAGGCAGCTTTGCTCCTATTTAGCTGAGGAAAATTCTTCAGTGGAAGAGGCAGTTTTGAGCCTTTAGCAGCTAATATTCACCTTATAGGTGAAGGGAACCTGAGTAGGAAAAAACAAAAAGGGTGTCAATGACAGTCTTGGAAATCAAATAAATCATATTTGGTTTTAGTAGGTATAAATAAAGGCAGCACTAGGGCCTCATATTAGATACTTTTACATAAGAAGAACATTTTTCAGTTTTAGCCAAATTCTAGAGAGATGAATTTGTTGAAAAAGTAGAGTGTTACCATATATATCTTACAGAATTATTTTTATAGGCCTCCCTATAACCCACATCTCTAAATAGTCTGAAAATTTCTAAATTACTCAAATCAAACCTGAATGCTTTATCTTGGAATGTCTAAAATATCAAATATTGAATGTCAGTTACCTTTGTTAAATATTAGGAAAATTTTATATTTATATTTAAATGGAATAAATCATTGAATTTGAATAATTGCCAAATCTGAGGTAAAAAAAAAATTATTACAGAAAATTGGTAACTTCAATAATTTACAATCAGCAATTCATATTTTTACAAGGATAATAGAATCATCAATTTTCTTTATCTATAAACATGTTTTATCTCCATAAGAAAAATATGATCTCCAGAGAATTCTTTAGTCGTTGTTCATCTTCCTACAAGTGGCAAATAACTTCCTTCCTACTAGTATTGTCATTAGGATTATCATCATTGTCAGTGAAATTTTTAACTTTCCGCTCATATTTTTCTCTTGTATTTAGGATACTTATGAGTGGAAGTCTTTTTTCTAAAAACAATTTGGCATTGAAAATTTGAAAAACCCCAAAGTTATTTTTTTTAACTTATCATTACACAAAGTAAACACTTTTTGTGGCCCTTTACCAAATTCTCCCTGACTCTCTATCCCCCGTCTCCCTTTCCCATCTCTGGTGTCCTCAGATGCATTTTTTCCTTTTGAGAGTTCAAGGAATTATTGTGATTGTTGTGTCTTTCTTATTTATTTATTTATTTATTTATTTTTCAGCTCCCACTTATGAGTGAGGACATGTGTTATTTCTCTTTCTGTACCTGGCTTATTTCACTTAACTTAATTTTCTCTAAGTTCATCCATGTTGCTATGAATGGAAGGGTTTCATTATTTTTTATGGCTGAGTAGTATTCAATTGTGTATATATACCACATTTTCCTTATCCAGTCATCCATTGAAGGACATTGAGGTTGGTTCCAACTCTTAGCTATTGTAAATAGAGCTGTGATGAACATGGGAGTGCAGGTATCCCTTCAACATGATGATTTCCATGCCTTTGGATATATACCCAGCAGTGGGATTCCTGGATCATATGACAGTTCTATCTGTTGTTCTTTGAGGAACTTCCAAGCTGTTTTCCATAATGGCTACACTAAACTTACAGTACCACCAACAGTATAAGAGGGTTCCACTTTCTCCACATCCTCACCACATCCTCTGTCTTTTTGATACCAGGCAGTCTAACTGGCATGAGATCATATCTCAGTGTGGTTTTGATTTGCATTACCCTGATGCTGATTGATGTTGACTATTTTTCATGTGTCTTTTAGACATTTGTATATTTTCCTTTGAGAAATGCCTTTTCAGCTCCTTTGCCCATTTTTTAAGTAAGGTTATTTGATTTTTTACTGTTCGTTTACTTGAGTTTCTTGTATATTCTAGATCTTAATCTCTTGCTGTATGTATAGTTTGCAAATATTTTCTCCCATTCTGCAGGTTATCTTTTCACTCTGCTGATCGTTTTTAATTTGATATAATATCATTTGTTTATTTTTTCTTTTGTCCCTGAACTTTTGGGATCTTGTTCATAAAGACTTTGCCCAGTTCCACCTCCTGAAGTGTTTCTCCTATGCTTTTTTTAGGTAGTTTTATAGTTTGGGTTCCTATATATTAGTCTTTAATTCATTTTGAGTTGATTTTGGTGTATGGTGAGAGGTAGAGTTCTAGTTTCATTCTTCTATATATGGATGTCCAGTTTTCCCAGCACCACTTAATGAAGTAGTAGTCCTTTCTCCAATTTATGTTCTTGTTGCCTTTGTTAAAGATAAGATGGGCATAAATAAGTGGGTTGATTTCTGGTTTCTCTATTCTGTTCCATTGGTCTGTGTGTCTGCTTTTACGCTAGTACCATGCTATTTTGTTTACTATAGCTTTGTAGTATAATTTGAAATCAGGTAGGATAATGTCTCTGGCTATATTTTATTTTATTGCTCAGGAATGTTTTGGCTATTTGGGGTCTTTTGCTGTTCCATATGAAAATAAGTATTGTTTTTGTATTTCTGTGAAGAACGCTTTGAATTTTGATGGGGATTGCATTGAATCTGTACAGTGCTTTGGGTAGAATGGAAATTTTCATGATATTAATTCTTCCAATCCAAGAGCATGGACCTAATATATGGTCTATCCTGGAGAATGTTTCATGTGCTGATGGGAATGTATATTCTGTAGTTTTTGGATGAATTGTTCTGTAGATATCTGCCAGGTCCAGTTGGTCTAAAGTGTGGTTTAAATCTTGTGTTTCTCTATTGATTTGTTGCCTAGATGATTTGTCCAGTGCTGACAGAGAGGTGTTCAGGTCCTCTATTATTATCATATTGGGGTTTATCTCTTTGTTTAAGTCTAATAGTGTTTTCTTTATATATCTGGGTGCTCCAGTGTTGGGTGCATATATATTTACAGTTGTTATGTCTTCTTGTTGGATAGATCCCTTTATCCCTATATACTGGCCTTCTTTATCTCTCTAAGTTATTATTTTTTTTTTTTTACAATTTACATCACAGTAATTAAAGATATTTCTTAGAGGGCCGGCCCGGTGGCGCACTGGATAAGTGCGCTGCTTGGGAAGCATGGCGGCGCTCCCGCCCGAGTGTGCGGATCCCACATACAGTCCGGTTCCCACTCACTGGCTGAGCGAGGCGCGGGGGCAGCACCGAGGGTTGCGGTCCCGTTGCCGGTCCCCGGACCAGAGTGGGGGCAACACTGAGGGTTGCGATCCGTTGCCGGACATGGAAAAAGACAAAAGACAAAAAAAAAAAAAAAAAGATATTTCTTAGAAACAGGCTTGTTCATATTGATGTTTACTATTCACTGGGCATTCACCATGCTAAATGAAATGATTTTTCTACTGTTTTTTCTCCCCCAAAGATATAGAAATTATTCTCTTCAACTTTAGCCAGCAAAGAATTCTCACCAAAGATCTATGAATTTATGCATGCATATTTGTGATCTTCTGAGAATTATCTATAACACCTGTTTTCAGTTGAAGTGCAGGGAAGACCCTGCATAATGCATGTTCTGTCAGAAAAGCAATGTGGAAAATGAACACTAACATTTCATGAGGCTGCAACACCACTTCATATTGAAAACATATGCCAATCAATCAACACTTGGACTCATTTTATGTGAAACACTGCACTACATGTTTAAAGGGAAATAAACTAGAAAGACCTACTTCTCAAAGTTTTTGCATTGCAATTGATGGAATCTTAGCATGATGGGAGCCAAAAGGAAGAAAAAAGTGCTTCATTTGGAGGCTTGAGTGGGAAGAAATAGCCTGATACAATGTGAATCTATTGAGACTTTGAGTAAAAGAAAGAAAAAGAAAGGAGGTGCCTTTCTTCATCATCAACTTGTGATATAGGTATAGGAATTTATCATAGAGTAAAAAAGTCATCCATCTATCATTCAATGAGAGGGAAAAAACTCTTAAATTAACTTTCACAGAATAAGTAATTCTTCACACACCCCCAATCTTGAAAATACATTTTTGGGAGTTTTCAGAGTTAAAGACTGTGTGGGGCAGAATGTTACACACTTTCTAAGAGGATTCACAGGATGAGTACTCCTAATGTTAGCCCTATAGCCTCTGAGACTCATACTGAGATGCTTCTACAAAGACTAATCCACTTCTCAGAGAGGAGGCTTGAGAGATTCAAGAATAAAAATCAAGAATTGGTCAATTGTCATTCTCAGTCCTTCCCTGGCAATTCATTCGTCATTGTGCAGACCTATACATAGAGCTTAGTATAAAAAACACTGTGAAGAGCCCTTGAAATTGAAATGTTTGAAATTTCAAAGGACTTAAGTTACGTGGGGTTAACTTGGCCTCATTTTCTGGTCAGTAAAGGCTTTTCAGAGAGTGAAAGCCTGTATTTTAGCAGAGTATTGCATGTAAATAAAAGAATCTTCACATAAGACATCTGTTTTAATTAAAGCTGGAAGAGGAAATACTTCATTGGAAAAACAAAGCTATCTCTTTTCTCAGCTTTCTAGTCTGTAGGTACTTCCCTGAATTTAAAATAAGAAATGTTTAAATGGTAACAGCAATCCATTGGCAGATTTCCCCAGCCTTTTAAAATATCAAGGGTCATTTACATTTGATTATGCTCACATGGTAAGTGCTCAGTCTACCCTTTAAGAAGCTAGACTGTCTTTCTAAGAATTCTGCCAGAAATAAAAAATGTCACCATTTGTTAGTTGTATCATGTTTTAGTCAGCTAACAACTAAGGACTTTGTCCTCACCTTGAGATTTTGAATAGATCCTGCCAGAGAGCTGGTGACAGGTTAAGAGAAGGGGTGGGAGCTGGGCATCCCACCCAAGGAGTGAAGAGAGGAGAAAACAAGCATGGTGCCCAGTCTGCATCCTTAGAGAACATAAGTATCAAACTCAGAAAAAAACAAAACCAATGTACAAAGCCAAAGGCTAGGAGAAGACCAGAAAAATGAAGACAAAACACAGGCCAGGAATTCTGATAAAGTAGAAGGATAGTGAGATGGATATGAAGTTACTACAAGTGTGGCTGGAGAGTCTTGGAGTGTTTACTCTTCGTTTCCCAGACAAGCATCAACTTTTAGAGTCAAGTTAGATCAAAGATACAAAGTCAGTATATACAAGTAATAAGCAAGATGGAAATCTATAAAATTAGACAACCCAGTAAAGTCTTCAATTATGACACACTATATATCCTAGTAACAACATTCAAAATTTTTGTAATGCCTAGTATAGAAATAGATTTCACAGCATTTTGTTATTGTTATTAAAATGCCTGTTTGCCAAACTCCCTTCATTACCTATCAGCCTCCCTTTATTACTTGACTTACAGTTTTATTTAAAAACAAACAAGTATTTTTTAATATGCCTTAAACTAACGCTAATTTCCATGATCTTTCACAATATCCATGATCATGCCAGTCATATCTGCTGTGATATGACTGCCCACTTGGCTATGGCAGCTATTTTTCCATCTACTGGAGACTACTTTAAATTACACACAGATACACAAGACCAGAGAGTTTGCTGTTAAAACAATTCAACTTTATATACAGTGACATAATGGTGAAATTTCTGGTGGACAAAAGTCGTAAAAATAAGCATAGTGTGATAACTGCTTTCATTTCTAAATGAGCACAAACAGCCTGCCTGAATTTCTTCACTCCTGTCCGATGTGATTTTGGGAGTGCAATCAACACTCATCACCTGATTGTTCTAAATGTTCTATGTTTGCCACGTAAGGATGCTCTGAACTCTTACTAATAAAGACAAAGACAAGTTTGAGTTTATTCCATAAAGAAAACTTAATAGTTCTTTTTAAATTCATGTTTTATTCTAAACATTGATATTCTGTTGTTGCATATTCTCATCATTTTTTTTATGATGGAAAATAAAAAGGAAACACAGTGCATCATAAAAAGTATAATTTAAGGCAAATAGTGAAGATATTTGAAAACCATGGAAAGTGTAGACTTAAAATGTAAGACTTTAAACAGACTTTATACTAGGCTTAAAATGTAGACTTAAAATTCCTTTTGTTCCACTGTTAGCAAATTGGGCCCAGAAAAATATGGTGATAAAACCCAAACTATGTGGTAATAACTTTTAAGATAAGAATATAAAAGCTTAGAAAAAAGTATGGTATAATTTAATAAACAAAGCCTTTTTAGAAGGTTCGATTTTCATTAATTTTGCTTCTAATAAAATCTTGAGAGACTGGAAACTAAACAAATCAAATTAACAAACATTTTTTGGATACCAACAATATATGATATACATTTGTTTACAAAAGAAGTGGGATTTCTTGTTATAACAAACATATGCCGGTTGCAAACCAAATGCATCAAAAATTCTTTCATTATAATACTCAACTTTGTTTCACATAATAAAATGCAACCATCAGAAATCTTAATATTTTGGACATTTTATATTCTTTTTCATCAGAAATTGATAAATGATAAGAAAGCAAAAATCTCAATATCCATCATCTATCCACATCTGTAAATATTGCAGAAGTGATTTGTATTCACAACAATGCTATGTATACCTCTCCTTCTGATCTTTGAATTATGTTTCTTAAAATACAGTGAATCAATCTTGACGAATTATATGACAACAAAGATCCTTGAAAGTGTATCTGATTCATTCTGTTGACTTCAGCTGGAAATACGCAAAAGTCATGCTAGACAAGCGAGTCTTATTATTCAATAACTACACAGTAGCAGAATTTACAAATTCTATTCCACATAAGACCATTTGTGAATTTGATGACCTTTGCTATCAAAACAGCCCTCAATATTTGTGACTGGGTTTATGCTGCTATAGCTTAAATTTATTTCCTCAGTTGGAAATAGAAAACAATATGACACCATACATTTAGGATTTTAACTGTGAGTTCCATGGAATGGCACCTTTTCACAAGAACTCTCACTAAGGATCCCTTTAATGTCAAAATCAATGTTCAAATATTAGATTTATATTATATGTTAGTCTCAGTTTTCTCTTTTAAGGATTAAATTTGTTCACTTAACTGTATAGATCCTGTTCTATATTACAGGATTATTGTTTTTAAGCTTAAGTAGAGAGTTTCAGTGTCCTGTTTTAGCTTTGGCATTCCAAAGAACAAACTATTAGTTCTTTACCTGGATTTAAGTATACAGATTTTCTTTAGCAATTTGGATTTAATTTTCTCTGTGGCAAGAGAACAATATATTCATTACCCCCAGGAGATTTACCCTTGGCTATATGTTGGTGGTATTACAGAAAAATGCTACACAGAGTAATATCCAGCTAAAAATTAGTTTGACTTGGAGGGAAAAAGGCTGGAATGCTTTTCCAAAGGTTCTACTTGACTTCCTTAAAGTCATGAAGAAAAGAAGTGGCAGTGTCTCTCAAATATTTCTCACTGCCATAGAACACTGATCGTGCATAAGGGTCTGGTTTATAACTGTAACATCTCTATTTTAGGAGGGAGAACCATGCCTTATGACATGGTTCAATCAAACCAAATCATCACCAAAGTTTGGGGCCATACATTTTAGGTCCAACCAATCAAATCTATCAATGGAACTTATGTCCATATCACCTTTCATAGTTTTCTTCTTTTCTGATTTAATGATTTCAGTCTAATAAAAACAATTTACCTTTTCTAAGCAGATCAAGATTTTGAGCTGGACTGGTATGTAGAAACTCATTCCAAATTATCTCTTTCAAGAGACCAACAATGTCATACAGTTTGTAACAGGGTCTTTTTTGTTTTATTCTTCCCCTTCTGTTTCTTTTGGTTTAACTACACACACCCCAAGGCAAAGTGCTTAGGAGGCATTCATTTGGGCTATATAACAGATCCAGTCCAATTAGAATAATAGAAATCACTCCCTAAAACATTTATACAACCAATGGATTCATCCAATATCAAGCCTTTCTATAGCATATGATATATACAGTGCATTTTGCTTAATGTTGTAAGTTCACAGGTAAGTATGTTCTATCAAGAGAAGTACATACATTGGAAAACAGTTTTACCTGAAACGTATACATTCATCTAATCTTTTGAATTAATGCCTTCTTAAAATATAAAATGTTTTATTTTTGGTCTGTCATTTTTTAATCAGCTTTATGTTTGTACAACCCACCCAAGTTGTATATGTAGCTCAAGTTTGATGGTTTTCATTTCAATAGATGTTTTTATTATAACACAATCATTTATCCATTTCGTTTTTTGATGGCCATTTGTGTTACTTCTAGTTTTAAGCTATCACAAATAATGCTGCTATGAACATTTTTTGGCATGACTTGCTCTACATGTGCACCCACATATGTTGGAAGTGAAATGAAATTTTAAAATACAAAAAATAAAGTATCTACCTCCAAAAGTAATAGGTAACACCAAATGATTTTCTGAAGTGTTTGTACAAAATTTTAGTTCTACTAGAAGTGTATGAGAGATCCTGTTCCTCCAGATTCTTGTAAAAACTTGGTATTGTCAATCTGTATAACCATTCTGAAGGGTATGTAGTAGTATATTGTAGTAGTTTTAATTTTCATTCCCCCAATGATTAGTGAGGTTGCACACCTTTTCATATTTTTATTGGACATTGAGATGCTGTTTTATGAAGTGAGTGTTTAAGTTTCTTGCCCATTTCCTTTTGGGTTCTGTCTTACTACTATTGATTTGTATTTTTTAGATTATATGGATTTTCTAGATTATATGGATTGCAAATATGAGAGGTCTTCAAAAAGTTCATAGAGAATGTGTATTATAAAAAAACTATATACAGATTGCAAAAATTTTCTGTAAAAAATAAACTCATACTAACATGTTATAACATGTTCAAGCAGATCTAGTTTGAGACACCAAGAAGCATAAGATATAAGTTGGAAAAAAGCCCCGTTCAGAGCAGCATGGACTCTGCTAAAATTGAAGCAAGAACAAACATCAAATTTATGGTGAAGTTTGGGTGGAAAAATGGTGAAATCATTCATGCTTTAGAAAAAGTTTATGGAGATAATATCCCAAAGAAATCAGAGTTTACGAGTAGATAATTCATTTTAAGCAGGGGTGAGACAACATTGAAGATGATGCCCAAATAAGCAGACCATCCACATCAATTTTTGAGGAATAAAATTAATCTTGCTTATGCCCTACTAGAAAAGGACTGACAATTAACAGCAGAAATAATAGCCAACACCATAGACACATCAACTGGTTCAGCTTACACATTCTAACTGAAAAATACAGTCGAGCAAACTTTCTGATTGTGGGAGCCAAAACTGTTGCATCCAGATCACCTGCAGACAAGAACCAAGGTTTCAATAGAAATTTTAAACATGTGGGATAAAGGTCCTGAAGCATTTCTTCAAAGAATTGTAACAGGAAATGAAACATTGCTTTATCAGTACAATCTTGAAAACAAAGTACAATTGAAGCAATGACTATGAAAAGGTGGAAGTGGTTCGGTCAACGTAAAAGTGTACTGGTCAAAGCAAAGATCAAGCAACATTTTCTGGCGAAGTTCAAGGCATTTTCCTTGTTGACTTTCTGGAGGGCCAAAAGACAATAATACTGCTTATTAAGAGAGTGTTTTGAGAAAATTAGCCAAAACTGTAGCAGAAAAACATTCAGGAAAACTACACCAGTGAGTACTTCTCCACCACGAAAAATGTTCTTTCTCATTTCTCTCACCAAACAAGGGAAATTTTGTAAGAGTTTCGATGGGAGATTATTAAGCACCCACCTTACAACCTCATTTGGTTCCTTCTTCTTTCTTTTTGTCTCCGAGTCTTAAAATATCTTTAAAGGGCACCCATTTTTCTTCAGTTAATAATGTGAAAAAGACTGCATTGTCATAGTTAAATTCCCTGGACCCTCAGTTCTTTGGGGATGGACTAAATGGCTGCTATCATCACTTACAAAAGTGTCCTGAACTTGGTGGAGTTTATGTCAAGAAATAAAGTTTATATTTGTTATTTCTATTTTTCAATTCCATTTTGCTGCAAACATTTTGAAGTCTTCTCATATTTCTATTCAGTCTATCTTTTTTTCTTAATGGTGATTTTTGATACATAATTATACTGTAGTCCAATTTATCAATATTTTTTTATTAATGTTTTTGGAATTCTTGTTTAAAAATATTTTCCTGCCCAGTGTCATAAAGATGTTCTTTTATGCTTTGTAAAATCTTTCTAGATTTGCCTTTCACATTTACAGCTACAGTGCACCAACAATTGTTACTTTATATATAATATGAGGAAAGATCAAGGTCTTTTTTTCCATACAAATATCCAATTGGCACTGTCCCATTTTTTTAAAAGAAGGATATGCACATTTATCTGTTCAAATAACAAATACATAAACTGAATAACGGATGAATAACAAAATACTCGGTAGAAAGTAGGGCTTCACATTTTCACAACAATGGGGGATGTAAAACTCATTAAAATTTAAACATTTCATTTTTATAATCTCTACAATTATTAGGAATAGCTCTCTAAATTCTTCCAAAAGCACATAAATATCAAATTAATTTCAACAGAGGAAGATAAATAAAATTTTCAAAGGCAAATTAATATCTAAGCAAATCATTAATTCCACTTAATAAAATGAAATCAGGAGCAGAAATTAAATATCTAAGTTTAGCAACACAAATTGCATAAAAAGTCAATAAAACAGAATAGAAACACAGTCATTTCAAAAAGATCATGAGAAAATAAAACTGAAAGATAATGGAAATCTTTCGGTGAACTTTTGTTTATTGAAATTTTTTTTGAAAGACTAAGATCATAGAAAATATGTTCTCTAACCACAAAAACAGAAGGAAGTTTAGAAAACACACAAATGTGTGAAAATTAATCAACATTGTCCTTAATAAACAAAGGGTAAAAAGGAATCACAGGGAAATTAAAGAGTACTTTGAGATAAATTATCAAAGCACAACATATTAAAATTTATAGGATACAGGGCTCATGCAGTACTTAGAGAAAAATCTATACTTGTAAACACATATATTAAAAACAAGAAAAATCTCAAATCAGTAATGTAAACTTCTACCTTAAGAAAATGGAAAAAATAGGGCAAAATAAACCAAAAGCAAATGTAAGTAGGTAAAATAACAAAGATTAAAACAGTAACATATGAAATAGGGCATTAAAAAACAGTAAGGAAAATCAACAAAACCAAAAGTTGATTCTTTAAAAAGATCAACAAAATTTGCAACCCTTTATCTAGATTGACCAAGAAAAAAAGAGAGAAGACTGAAATTACTAAAATCAGAAATAAAGCAGGGTCATTATTACATTGTCAATATGGCTTTTTGTGGTGGTAGTATTTCTCTTTCTCATTTACATTTTTGTTCTACCAGTGGTTTTTGTTCTTTCTTGTGTATTCATGGTAGTGATTATTGTTTTTCAGATTCCAGATGCCAGACTTCCTTGAGGGTTTCTTGTAGTGCTGGTCGTGTGGTGGGTGAACTTCTGCAGCTGTTGTTCATCTGGAAAATAAACTTTTTTTCCCTCAGTTCTGTAGGAGGGTATAGTATTCTGGGCTGGCAGTTTTTTTCTTTTAGTATTCTGAATCCATCATCCCATTTTCTTCTGGCCTGCAGAGTTTCTGTTGAGAAATCTGTTGTTAGTCTGATAGGGGCTCCCTTATAGGTGGCAACACTTTCCTCTTGCTCCTTTTAAGATTCTCTCTTTGTCTTTGAGCTTTGCTGGTGTGACTCTAATGTGTGTTGGAGAGGATCTCTTTGGGTTGAATCTGTTTGAGGATCTTTGAGCCTCCTGGATGTGAAGGTCTGTATCTCTCCCTCTACCTGGGAAGTTTTCCATTATTATTTTGTTGAATAGGTTTTCCATGCCTTTTCTTTTCTCCTCACCTTCTGGAACACCCATGATTTGAATGTTTGTGTGCTTAAGGTTCTACACTAGCTCTCTTACATTTTCTTCTTTTTAAAAAATTCTTTTTTCCTTTTTTTTTTTTGTCTGCTTAGGTTATTTCAAAAAGACTATCTTCAAGATCAGAAATTCTTTCATCTGCTTGTTCTAGCTTGCTGCTTAAGCTATTGGTTGTGTTTTTTATTTCACTGAGTGAATTTTTCAGTTCTATGAGTGTTGCTAAATTCTTTTTTAAGGTATTAATCTATTTGTAAATTTCCTCCTTCATATCCTAGACTTTTTTTCTCTTTTTATTACATTGTCTGACTGAGTCCTCTCATATCTCAGTTTCTTTAAGATTGTTGCTCAGAATTCCTTTTCATTCATTTCAAAGGGTTTCCTGCTCTATAGAGTCTGGTATTTGGAAATTACTCTATTATTTTGGTGATGTCATATTTTCTTGGGTTTTCATATTTCTAGTAGTGAGCACCAGGAATGTAAGGTTAGTTTAACCTTCAAAAATTAACCAATTAAGTTATTCACATTAGCAAAATAAAGGACAAATATCATACAATGTATTAAATTGGTACATAAAATTAAACATCTATTCATAATTTTTAAAAATTAAACTTCTAATAAATTATAAACAGCAGAAATTTCCTTAATCTAATTATTGGTAGCCACAGAAAACATAGAGGAATCCTCATATTTTATAATGAACTGGTGAACACTTTCTCTCAGATGCCCTCCATTAACACTTCCATTAAACGTCATACCTGATACTGTAGCCAGTGCAATAAAACAAAAAGAAAAAGGCAAAACAATAAAAAATAAAATGATGAATATGCATATATGTTATGAGAAATAATATGCAAATATGACAAAGTTGTTAGATACAATGTCAAAAGGTAGAAAGGAAAATATATGTATATGTATATAACCACTGTAATAGAATCAAAATATATAAAATACACTGGAATAAATTCTGTGAAAGACTGCTATGGAGAATATTGGAAAATATTATTAACATAGATTAAAGAATATCTAAAAAAATTGATAGTATAAAATAATGTAAAGGTGTTATTGCTCCCAACATTGACTTCTATATTCAATGCAATTTCAGATTTTTATGCATGTATTGGTAAGCTGATATTGATTTGGAAATGCAAAGGGCATTTCCAAGCCAAGACATTATTGAAAAAGTAGAATACAGTGATGAGACTTGTCTGATGAGATATACAGAGTTAATACAAGGCAACAATAAACATGAGAGTAGTTATTGGCTAAGATAAACAAATACATCAATAGAACAGAGCAGATATATCAGAACAGCCTCACAAATATATAAAATTCTATATGTAACAAGGATGACACTGTAGAGTAGTGGGGAAAAATTGTTGTTTCAAAATGGGACAGAGCCAAGCAGCCAAGAGAGCATACCTGAGGTCCTACAGAAAGAGCTGTAGACCACAGTTGCCTCTGCCCAGAAGCAGGCAAGATGGCACACCCAGAGTCCTAGGCAAAGAGCCAAGGGAAGAATCTCCCACCACCAAACAGGCAAGAGAACACACTGAAATAACCACTTCGACCTGGGTTGCCCAACATAGTCATTGCTGCAGCCATGGCTGCTGAAAAATTGGCTTGACACCACAGCAGCAACCTCAGCTACCATGCAGTTGTCCCGCTGGACAATCAACTGCATTGCCATAAGCAGAGTCACCAGCAGAGACCAGAAAAAGAAAAGGACATCTCTCAACTCAAAACCCACTCCACAATAATAGAAGAAGCAACTGCTCTATCAGATGACCATAGACACATACACATACTCTTTATTCTCTATTATTACCTTATTTTTTCTACTATGTTTTAAAATGTTGGTACTACTTTTGTATTTCTGGCTTTCCAAAGAGCACACTTTTAGAACATATTTTTTTTCTATGTATTTTATTAAACTATGTACATCTACATGGTCCTTAAATAATATTTTTTTCAAAAGAGGTAACACATGCAACATTTAG
Organism: Galeopterus variegatus; assembly: GCF_000696425.1. Taxonomy (NCBI): domain Eukaryota; kingdom Metazoa; phylum Chordata; class Mammalia; order Dermoptera; family Cynocephalidae; genus Galeopterus; species Galeopterus variegatus. The sequence goes on from NW_007730385.1 coordinate 60,599, forward strand.
AAAAACAATTTGAGATATCTTATATGTAAATGTATTTAAACTTGTAACAGTTTTCTAACATGTTTCCAAATTTTCTTTCAGATTAAATGTTAAAATAGTGTTTAAAGGTATACGTCATTCAGAATAGGTGACTCAATTTCCCTGGAAATCTGAAGCTCACGTGATATTTAAAAAACTCTCTACCTTATCTATTTAATCACTTAAGTTCTACTCTTGTGAAACCCACTGTGTAATTTTATGTAGTATAAAGTTATCATTTATGGCAAGATTCAGTGAAGCTTGAGTTAAGTTAGAGATAATTCAGTGTTCAGAATCAGGTACCTTATTTCCATCATATGTAATGTGATTGATGGTCTTCTTTCTCCCTATAAAATGTGTGTTATACTTTTATTAACCATAAAAATACATTAATGGCAGTAATGACACCTTTTAAATAGCGCTAAAATGTTTAAAAGTATAAAATCTCTCAAAAGACTTATAGAATATGCAAAGTAAATTATTATGCCACCTCAGTTAGTGAATATTAACTAAGCTCCTTTAGCTACTTGTGACGTCAGTTTATTTCACTCAGCTGAATAGTTTAATAATATTTTCATTAAATATTTATATGAACAATCAAACACCGCAAATGAAGGCCATATCCCTTGACATTCAAGATGGTTTCCAGGCTGATATCAGCAGTTTGTTATGTTGGTAGGGCTTATTTGCTATGGCTTAGAATGATGTTTTTCATTAACTTTGAGTATTTTATATCTGACCTTAGAATAAAGGCTATTTATTATGTCTTCTCATTTCTAAAATTTATTCCTTTGAAGTACTGATGATAGAAAATTAAGTGCTTTTAAAAGTTGGGGTCATATTATGCTAATTCAGCCAAGGAAATTGATTAACACAGCTCATTTTTTAAAGCAATAGAAAAGATACTCTTTGGTCTTATTTGTTTAATATCACCCTTCCCATATGATAATTTATATTTCCTTTAAATAACAGTGAATCTAATATTTGACTTCAGCTTTATATGAGATTATTTTGATATATGAATGTCCAATACCATGGTAACTGTAACTTAGTTGTACCATTTAATTTGAAATTCTACATCGATTCATATGCTGTGTATGCATTTTTGCTCCTGAAATATTTGGCTTACTTTCATGGGTACTATTTTGAGATCACTGGAGGTTAACATCAAAATGATTCTGTATGTTATTTAGATTTTTAGTCTAGAAATTAGATTTACTTTACAAGGTTTGAATAAATACAAAACTTCTTTGGTGGCCATCTTGAGTAATTGAGAAGTTATAACTAAAACTTAAAGAGGAAATTAATAACTATTAGTTTTATTATACAATTCTATAAAATGAGGTAAGTTATAAATGTGTAGCTACAAACTTGAATATACAAAGAAAAAGTCATGTTATTTAAATCAAATTTAAAATAACTTATTTAAGGGGTTAATGGGAAATTTAATTTAGATTATTATTAGGGCCGAACCTTACACAGCTCAGGGCCATATGAAGGCCTAGGTGTCTTTCATAACTTCAGGCTTCAGCACTCTCTGTTTGATGATAGGAACATTGTCTAAACCTGCATAGCCCCTGTAGTCTGGTTCTTCTCCTGCTATTTTCATGACATACGTGGGCACAGGGGACTTTAACAAGGGCAGAGACCTTGGTGTCTAGCATGAAGTCTTTCATTGGCAGTAAATAGCCACTATCTTCCAGCCTCTCCAAGGCAATAAAGACCTGACTCATTGTCCCCAGTTTTCTTGGAAATCACAGACCTTAGAAAAGACCCACTTGTTGGAAAATTTCTTCTCATCATGTTTCCAATTCCCCACCCCATACTCACTAGTTTATCATCTTCCCTGTCTTTCTTGGGGACATAGCACAATGTCTTCAATAAGTTATGTTTTTATAATAGCTTGAATGACTGCATAATTTGTCACTGAAACCAGAATATTTTAGAGGAGAAGCTTTTGGTGACAATGATGAGACAATGGATATAGCTGCAAGACATCAACCAGGAGACAGAGGGTAAAGTCATGAGTGTGGGGGGGGTTTCTACATTTACAACAGGACAAGGGAACAAGGAAGCTGGAGAATGTAAGCCTCTGCACCCATCAGTCATTGGTTAACTGCAGCCCTGGATGAATATAAATTCACAGGCACTTCCAGCTCTCTGTGTACTCAGACAAAGGGGACCATAGGCATTTGAGGGTAGCGGTTCCACCAAGAAAAACAAGTACTAGCTGCTCAGACAGAAGTTACACTAGGAGCTGCTATGCACAAGGATGGCAGAAAGATCTGAGGTGCTATGGTTGGAACACTGACAAGACCTGCTACACTTGTATTGTCCCAGGAGAACTGATGTGCAGTTGTCCTGACAATAGTTAGCAGTCTATGCTTTGGGCTTGAAAGAGCTTTGAAACAAAGAAGAAAAGCTTTTTTTTTTTTTTTTTTTTTTTTTT
>NW_007730385.1:63278-95131 GCF_000696425.1 Galeopterus variegatus
GAAAAAAAAAAAAAAAATTTTTTTTTTTTTTTTTTTTTTTTTTTGTGGAAGTGAAGGGTATTGGGGTTCTTCCAAACACTGGAAAAATTTAGCATATCTTCCCACACACTCACAACTTTACATCTCAATAAGTAGTTGCCTAGCCACAAATTAACTGGTATACATACTCTGCATTCTCCAATATGAGAATGAATTTATTCCCTGTAGGTGATTTTTAACTTGACAGAAATTAAAAGGTTATGAAATGAAGCTGCTTGCTTCATTTCCAGACAAATTTAGCCATTTATGATACATTATCATCCCATAAGTGGAACTAACATGCACATTACTTACACACAGCCTGAAGATTAATCGGAACTTCATATGGTACAGAAGGCAAGGGCTCCCCTGATTAACAGTGAATATGAAACATAACTTGGAATAAGTTTCTATTTCCTTTTAGGTTCTTCTGGCAATTCAATACCCTAAGCTTACAGGTATCCTAGAAAATTAGGATGCTAATTACTATTGGAGTTTTCTTCTTACCTTAAGGACTTTTAAATGATTTTAAATGATTCCAAAAGTTAACTACAGTTTTCTGACTCGGTGTGAATGAGGAAGTAAAATAGTGAAAATTTGCTTCCAGGTCCTAAGAAGGCCTTCTTCTGTAATATATAATGACTAATTTTTCAAGATAGAAACATTATTATTCTACTTAGTATAATTTACAGTCTCAATTGTACCACTTAAGTTGGCCATCTATTAGTATGATGGATCTGTTAGTGTGTATATGTATGCATATATGCATATATGTATGTCTTATGCAATGTACATAAAGTAGTTAAATGGCAAGGTCACTAAGCTAACATTCTAGTGACATTGCTTAATAGCACTATATAGTCCATCATCATGTACCTTACTTTTAGGAAATATAAAAAATAACTTTATGTCCATAACCCTAACTGGGATGTACACTTTCTGGTGAGCCAAGTCTGTAAATCCTCCTCTCCTCATAGTCATGAGAAAAAATGTATGTCAGTCATTACAGGGAAAGAATGATCTTGTACAGGGAAAATATGGAATTAGTTGTTCCTCTTAGCCCCTCCTGACATATGTGATTGCGTCCATGCTCCTTAGCTTAGCCTGCTGGATCCATCAGGACACGGTCTCTGCCTCACTTCTAACCTTATATCCTAGTTGTACCTTTTTTAGTACACATCACTACAGCATATCCAGACTTAATGCTCTGTCTTCATCCTTAATAAAACTGCTCCATCTCAGTGAAATAAAAGCACTACACACCCTCCTCACTTCACTTGACTAATAGCCACTTATTCTTTAATACTCATTCAGGAAACACACCCCAGGAAGCCTTCTCTATTCTTTCCCAGATGTGTTTAGGTACATTTGATCTATTCTCCCATAAAATCCAGTGAATATATTATCTTCATAACTTGATGCATTGGTTTACTTAACCTATTTTTGTATCTTATTCCCTGGAGAGAAAACTTTTTTAGAGTGGAGGATAAGACATGAATTTCTTTGCATTCTCTAAATTTAGAAGAGTATCCAGGACACATAGGAGGGTCTCAGTAATAATTTGTTAAATGAATGAACGGATGGATGGATGGATGGCAAAGACTCTGGCTAACTATTAAAGGTGAGAAGCAATAATAATGAGCTGTGGATAAGAATCTGTCAGTGCTTCAGTTTAAATCCAACTCTATTCATTCTAAATTGATCCTTAAATACAGATGTAATGTAGATAATTATTAGTTTATAGATTTATGATATAATGTATTGATGACATAGTTAAATGAATACATGAAATCCATTGTAGAATTTATGTCTACCATTAACAGACATTATAATATACACAACTTTTCACACCTTATCTCAAATCACTGTTTTGCATATTCATATCTATGTGCACATATGCATGTATATAGATGTATATGTATATGTATAAAGGCAAATAAATGATTATAGTAATTCTACTATGAGGATAAGATAGTAATTATTCATATATATGTATACATCATCTTATGCCTTAAGAGTTAAAGAAGAGAAAAGATTAACTTAAATTCTTTAACTTAAAAGTTAAAGGAGACAATTGATTAGCTCTAGAAAAATCAAAGAGATTTAGATTTAGAATGCCAAGTGAAATCCAAACATTCTGATCTTAAAATTTTTAATGCCTGCCATTCACGGCAACATGGATGAACTTAGAGAAAATTATGCTAAGTGAAATAAGCCAGGCATAGAAAGAGAAATACCACATGTCCTCACTCTTAAGTGGGAGCTAAAAAAATAAACAAATAAATAAATAAAAGAAAGAAAGAAAGATACAACAATCACAATAATACATTGAACTTTCAAAAGGACAGAGCACAACCGAGGTTACTAGAGGTGGTAAAGGGGGAGGGAAGAAAGGGAGGAATTGGTTAAGAGCCGCAAAGAATGATAACATTCTATAATGTTGAATATACTGATTATTCTGATTTGAGCATCACATATTGCACACAGGTATTGATATTCAACTCTGTATCCCACAGATATGTACAATCAGCTATGTTTCAATGAAAACATTTTTTTAATTCCAATGAAAAAATATCATTCAGTCCAATCAGGAAAAATCAATAGGTCACCTAAGATTAACCAATTTAGAACTTGATTCTGGTTATCAAGGATTGTGCCTGTCATCAAAGCATTAGACTATTACCCTCTCTTACCATTCAATTAGAAAATGTTAATTGTCATTTTGCACATAAATTAAATTCTTAGAGGCACACTAGACAATAACATTTAAACAATGATTTTTATCTTCAATGTAATTTATAAACATAAATTAAGTAATCTACCAAAATGGCCATTTGAAAATATCATGCCCTTCAAAGTGACTATGCCTAAAATTTCTACTTAGTGGCATTGTACCTAATTTTGCAACCATTACACTTCACAACTGAACTAATCCATCTGCTACTAAATGGGATAATCATTAGATATTTAAGTAGTAACTTTATCAAGGAGTTGGACCACTGGACAATTTTATCCTTCATATTCTAGTCCTTGTGCTCTGGGAGGACTTCTTAATGGTGCAGTTCTATTCCTTGGAAATAAAGTGAATGATGATCATTTATACCTGGTTCTTTTTGGGAAAAAAAATTCACCACTAACAACATCACATAGATGCCATATTATTGGTAAAATTAAAGGAAGATCTGTGTTCTATATTATGTTTCTCGTTTCACTGAACAGAGACAAACCCAGGTAATGCAAGTAATGTGGATTTATTATGAGTATATACTGGGAAATAGGAAGAAAAGGAAACATGCCAGAGAGCAACACATTCAAATTCCTCAAAAAAAAAAAAAAAAAAAAAAGGAAAAAAAAGAAACATGCCAGAGAGCAACACATTCAAATTCCCCAAAAAAAAAAAAAAAAAAAAAAAGGAATATAAATGCCTCTTTCCTGCTCTTAGGCTACTAGCTCTGCACAGGCAACCGGTTACAGACCAATCAAATGCCGGACAGAATGGCAGAGTTACATGACACAAAGTATGAGAATCTCTGTGTAAGGAGGTGTCTTTCAGCCTCTTTTCTCAGAGAAGGATTAATAACCATCATAACCTTAGCAAATTTTCAAAAGGGATGGAATAAATAGCAGTCAAAATATATCTGTGGTTTATCTGAAGCAAGATAATGCAACTATCAGTCTCGTGAGACTTCAGGGTTTTTCTGGTATATCACTAATCATTTTTGGAGCACTTACCATGTGTGAAGTGTACTGCCTATTATATTGCTTATTTTATTTAATCATTGTAGCAACACAAGAACATCGATATTTCTAACTCTGTGTTACCAATGAGGCCCAGAAATTTAAGGAACTTTAGTTCACACAGTAATAAAGTGTGAAAACTAGAATATCAACAAAGGTGTGGATAATATCACAACTATTTCTTTCTTCAATGATGCCACATTACTTTTCACAGTAATTATCATAGATTTAATTAATGGTCATGAATTGAATCTCATGCTGATTAGTCATATGCATATGTAACAATCTCTCCTTTTCGCTAACTCGGAGTATACTAAAGCTGAACATACTTCTCTCTTACCCGGAGGAGGAAGATGTAAAAATTACACCTGTTCCTGAGTATAAAATAAATAATTTTAATATGGTTCAGAATTAAGGGGGGGAGGGCAGAAATTGGGTGCATTCAACAAAGACAAGATTATTAGGAACAGACACAAGGCGTCCCTTCTTGTTCCTTGTCTTACAGGCCGGTGCTTCCGAATGTCACCATGCTGCCTCTTTGCCTGCTGTTCTTCCTGATGGCCAAACAGTGTCTTGTTTATAACCAGAAGAAAATATATTAACAGTTTAAATAATGGCTAAATAAAATATACCTTGGTTTGATTCACATAGCATTTTGTTATTTTTTGGAAAAAAAATGAATTAATAAATATTTCTCAGAAAATAATTTATGGCACCCATTGTCTTCAACAAAAATTTAAACGTTTGATCGCAGGTCAGAACATGTTGAATATTAAAGTGGTCTTCTCACTAGAATTCACTAAAGAGTAGTAAAATCTTAATTAAAAATAAACCCTTGTCTTTGCTTGTTGAGGAAAATGTACGTAGTTTCCTTAATGCAGTCAAATTTTTATTTCATAGTAAAATAAAAAAATTAAATAGGAACAAAATAATTTTTATTTCTGTAGCATATCATGTTTTACTTTTAGTGATGCAGATTTTTGAAGTGTCCTTTAACCTGTAAATTGAGCTATTTGGGAAAAAACACAAAAAATATATAATGACCATCATGTGTATTTATGAGCATTAATGCCTTCACACCAGTCCTTTATCCCCAAAAAATGCTTGCTTGGTGTATTTATTATCTTTTTTAAAAACTAAGCACTTCTAATTCTATTTTTCAAAAAATATATCTTTTTTATTTTTTCTGAAACCTGAGCGAATATCCATAAAATTGAAAAGACTGCAGGAAGTGCATGCTCTTACATAGTCAATAATGATTCCTGTTTCTCCCAGAAGCTGCAGCATATCTAGTTCTTTTTAAGAAAATCCACCTTCTTGGCCTATGGATTTCTGTTCAACATATGTTTTGCTTTATGTGTAATGTAGTCTCATCCACTACTTATTTCCAGACAAGGAACATTCCTTCTATGACAGTGAAAAGCATTATCACTGCAGGCCTTCAAGCCTCAGCTCTCTGCAGGACCCTTCAGGCCAACACAAACGATTAACATCTCCCATTCTCTGTACCCTCTGCTCTCCTCTCCTCGCCTCGCCTCTGTTCCCCCCTTTTCCTTTCCTCTTCTTCTCTCCTGTGTTTGTGCTCTTTCTTAATCTTCTAAAGTGAATTTTGCTAGTGACTAACTTAATACCATGCTTTACATATTATTATAATAACATCTTAATATGTTGAATATTTAGAAGTACAGAAAATGCAGTGAAAATGGTTGAGGAAATGCAAGGATAATTCTTTTTAAGTGTATGTAATTTATCTCACAGCAACAGCAGAACCAGAAAACTAAGGGGATTCACAAATAGTAATCACAAATTAGATTTATAATATATTTCTGCTATACTTATGTTTGCATACTGAAATAATGTCCAGAAAGGAATTATATAGATAAATAGAGAGGCAGGCAAATAGTTTGGAAGCATATACAACACATTTTTAGAGGTAGTTATATTGAATAATCAGTTTGTGGGGAATTCTTTTCTTCATTAAATTTCTTATTTTTTAATAATTTTTCAGAAATAAAAATAAATTACCTCTAATATCTAGGTTTATGCTTAATGAGTAGGTATTCAGAATATCATATGAAGGGAAGGGAATAAAACTTCCATATTGTTTTCTCCCTAATGAGTCTATTCAGCATATAAACAATATTAATATCATCTTTTGTCTCTCATCCAATATAAAATATGTTTAATATATTAAACAGACTCACATCTTGAAGTAGCCCAGGATACTTAATTGAGATACATTGAATTTATCTCAATTTCCAAGGCAAATGTGGCCTCTTCTTATGTTTAATTTGCCTATACTAGCTGATGCGATGTGACTTTTGAGGTTGAGAAGAAACTAGGGCAGGAATCTGAAGCTCTGAATCTAAAGGGACAGGGGCAAGAAGGGTGCATAGTAGACACTATTATCACCCTGTCTTAAGTTTCTTTGACTCAGAGCTGTGTGGCATGTGGTGGGAAAATAAAAGATTGTGGATACATTCTTTTCACAGGAATATATTTTTATATCTCAAGTAATTGCAGCTTTCTGCTACTCTGCCTGTGGGCTAGCTTTCTCTGGCTAAAGGGGAGCTGGCTAGGCAATTGACAGGCATAACCCTGAAATATGAGGAATTTAAACTCTTGGAGGCAACCATGAACCAATGCCAGATAGGAATAGAGGGTTAATGTTCCAAAATCCCTATTCACCAGTAAGGCAATTATGACCCAAATCTGAAACTGTTTTTATCATACATGATAGAAAGGGAAATTACAAGAGGACATATTTTTCAGGAAGGTCAAGAGAGTGTACCTCCTGAAAAATGTCTCAGACCCCTCCTTCAGATATCAACTAGATGAGAAAGGAGGAAACAATGCTTCCGGCAGAACGTATGTGAAAAAACCCAAAGACAGAAAAAAAAAGAGTGACAGAATATTGTTAGAAGGCTGGAATAGAGAGGACAAGAAAAGAGACTAGTACACCATAAAAATAGAAGTTAGATGTGGGCGAGGCCATTCACGCTCATAGGCTTTAACATGCACTTTGCCTGGCTTGAGATTCATAGTACTATTGAGAGCTGCCAACAGAGGAGTGACTCAGTCATGAGAGAGTGCACTGGGGAGAAAACAAGTGGAAGAGGGTTAATCTGTGAAATGAAACTCTTCTGTTGCACTGAAAAGATACAGAGAGCTGAGATGTCAGCTTGTAAGAGGGACAGAATAGAGGCAGGGAGAAATGATAGAGTCCAGGAATACTTAGAAAGTGAAGTCAACATCACTGCTAACTGATTGCATATGAGAGAGTGCAAGAGAGACAGGTGTAAAGGATGACTAACAGATTTCTAGTCCGGGATATGAATTGCAGGGCATGGGAATGACTACTAGGTTGGGAAGAAGTGGTTTTACTCAAGAGAGTGATGTAGGCGGTGACTTTGAAATCATGGCCTGTTTTATTCAGGTTTGTAAACAGCTACTACTCTGATGGAAGGAGAGCCACAAGTTTCTATATATTTATAATTCTTGCTCTATAAGAAAAAGTACATAGATTATTTTAACTCTGTTTCCTCTCCCCCCTATATAATTATTTTATTATAGAAGAGTAATCCAGTCCATTAGCAGAATCATATAATGTTTGCAATTTAAATGATCTTAGGAAATATCTCTTCTGACATTTTAAAGAGGAAAATATTGAAATAATTCTACAAACATTAGTAAATCCTTAAAACATACCAGATTTTTTTAAACTAACATCAAAGAACAAATATGACCTATCAGTTCTTCTCAGGAAAATGGCAAAATCCTAGAACAACAGTAGTAGAAATTCATTTATTTCTAAAAATCAAACTCTTGTGAAGTAATAAGCATATGTGTTCATATCATGCTAAAGATTCTGATAGCGTTTTTATAAACTGAATTTCTATTAATATTTTATTCTAACTCAACCCCATACCCTGCAAAGGATCACATATAATTTTAAGTATTGTTTACATTCAGTGTCACAGCACACCCTGGATAAAGCTTGATTGTGGCCCCACACCCAATACCATAATCCCACACAAATAAGTGTAACGTATTTCAAAATAAAAAAGGATGCCTTTTACTAGGGAATGGTGAGTGTAAGTGATTCATTCCAAAGTATGTTAACAATTAAATAACACATAACTCTGTTTTGAAGATCAATGAGAACATATTTCACACACATTACTGACTTTACAATAGTATAATCCAAGTTAAGCCTCATCTCAAAGTTTCACCAAGCATACATACATCCTCGTTTTATGAGCATAAATACGACAGTTAAATTATATGTTTATCATTTCCACTGAGGATATTTGACATTTATAGGTTGAGGAAAAAACAAATTGGGTGATTTTGCTGCCTTAAGAAAGACAAACCTACTACAAAATCCGGACACTCTCTTGTTTCAAGGGAGGACAGCATCTTTTTCCAAGTGTGAAGAGTTCTTATATCTTTTCTTTAATGTACATAAAATAAAAGGAATCACAGACATTGACAAGTTTTGTCTACCATATTTTTATAAGTAAGATACATTAACTCTTAGTTAATAGCAATTTAAAGGACAAGTCATTCAGTGACTTAAATGAAATAATTAAAACAGCTTTCCTGTTGGCACAATGTGTGTTGTTATTCCTGAGTTGTTCTGCTAAGCAGACTTATGACCAAGGTTAGAGATGTTCTCTGAAAGCTTTAAAATTAACTAAGTTTATTCCTAGGCCAGGGTTCTTTCTCATCTTCTCAAGAGCATTACAATATTCATAGAGTTTTGTGTGAAAATGATTGCTATTGAGAAGATCTTTGTCTAAATTTTGTTTTTAAATGCTAGTCCAAAAAGGACAGCTTGACTTTGAACTATTCAACCTCTCTTTAGGAAAGGAAGGTGTGAATTAGATCCCACAGAACCTTCAAGTCACAGCAATTAAGCTACAAAAATGCAGAATGCTTGCGAGAGTTTCAAGTTCTGCATTGTGAGAAAAGTATTATGGTAGAATATCTGTAAATGCTATGTATTCCAGTAACTAACCCAAACTTAAAAGGTGGAGAGGGGCAAGGAGGATTGGATGCTAGGAGGAGGAAATGGGAATTATTGTTTAATAGGTACAGAGTTTCCGTTTTACAAGGCAAAAGGAGTTATGGAGATGGATGAAGGTGATGTTTAAACAACACCATGAATGTATTTAATGCCAACTGTACCTTTAAAAATGGTTAAGATGGTAAATTTTATAATAAGTATATTTTACCACAATGAAAAATAAAAGAAGTTTCAAACAAAATTTCATGTAACAATATGGTACATATAAAAATAGTTTATGAATTTATTAATGAGAAAATGAAACAATGTCATTAAATTGGACACAGGTCCTGAGGAAGCAGCGAAACTTGCATCAACTGCACTCCTGATGGAATGTGCAATTTTGGAAAAATAGAGGGTGGTGGAGATGATGGAGTTTGGAGACAAGGCTCACAGGATCTCTGCTATTTTGGATAGAAGTCTTCTTGCCCAGAGTTTCAAATAATGCCATCTTGCCAAAAAATAAGAAGGTTGCTGACTAATTGGCATTTTGTTTTTATGTCTCCAGGTATAGGTCTTTAGATCATGAGGGAATAGAATCTGAAAGTTGGATACTAAATAATACAGCCTCAATGTATTCTCCTAGTAATCTATTAAAGAGAGGGTATCATTTAGGGATTCTCTGACTTGCAGGATGAATATTTAACAATTTGAAATTAGAATTATGTAAATATTTTAAATCTAAAAGAGATAGGCTTAAATTTTAGCTTTCATTCTTATTTTCCATGTGTATCTTGCTACTAAAACACTCTAAATTAATTTGCATTGTATAAGATATGGATAAATATGTCTAATTCTCAGGCTTACTATAAGAATTAAATGAGACAGCAGTATATATTAATGAAGTGTCCAAAACAATATAAATCTTAAATGCTACTCTTTAGCAAACTTTAAAATCCAAATAAGTCTCAGTTTGGGGGGTTAAAATCAACATAAATACTTAGAAATCGGCAACAGTGAAATTATTGCATTTAATAGACTGTATGACACACCTAAGGCAGCATTTTAAATATATTGAATAGTCAATTTACATTAATAAACAGCAAAATGTAATGAATATTCAACCCAAGAAGTTAAAGAGCAATAAGGAAATGAGAATCAACATAATGCATTGGGAAAAAAATAAAAGCAGAAAATATTGAACTAAGAAATAGAATTTTTAAAAATTTCCTTATAAGTCAATGTATAAGGAAAATAAAGAATAAAACAGATAAATTATTATCTAATGTAAAAGGGGGAAAAAGACAAACACAACAAATACAAATAAAAGATGCAAATTCTTACAGAAGATGACATTAAAGAATTATAGATTATTTTCTCATCTCTGTGAAAACTAATTTGAAAATGTACATAAATTAGTCTAAGGCAACTCACCCAAGACAGCATAAAAAATTGAAATTTACAGGTTACCATAGAAAAAATAGAAAAACTTGTTAAAGAGAAAACCCCATTTCCTGTCTTTAGTCATACAGAAACACATGCACAATAAAGTGTTGACAGTAAACAGATTCTTCAGGAAATCCTACCAATCATATAGGTAAAACTTATGATATTTAAAGTGTTCAAGAGCACCTTTAACGAATCTAAACACAGATAAAAGGCAAACAAAATTATAAAGAAATTTCTTTTTTTTTTTTTATTCCTTTCTTTTTGTCTTTTTTTCGTGTCTGGCAATGGATTGCAACCCTCAGTGTCGCGCCCGTACCGGACCGGGACCGGCAACAGGATCGCAACCCTTGGTGCTGCGCCCGCACCTCGCTCAGCCAGTGAGCGGGAACCGGTCTGTATGTGGGATCCAAACCCTCGGCGGGAGCGCAGCCACACTCCCAAGCGGTGCACTGTAGCAGTGCGCCACCGGGCCGGCCCAAAGAAATTTCACTTATTGGACACAAACCCTAAATTACATATTAGCAAACAGAACACAATAGCATAGCAAAATAATAATAATTCATAATTCGTTGTGTTCTTACTAGATTCAAGTATAATTCAATATTGAAAAAACTCTACCAATATATTTTGCTGTAATAATAAAGATCCAAAAATAAAATTCTTATAGCTGCTTCTTAAATACTAAAAAAGTTTTCTATGAAAAAGTTGAACATCCACATTTGATTTAAAAAGCAAATAGTAAATTAGAAATTATGGAAATTTATTTGACATTAGAAAATGTAAATATACATTTAGATACAGACCTAGAACTTACAGTGCTATTGTGAATAAAGACTTTAATGTGTAAGCCAGTGTTCTTAGGTTTAGAAACAGTACAAAGATATTCATTATCACCACTCTTGTTAAACATTGCTTTGAAGATAAAAGCTTATGTGATTAGACAAAAAAGAGAAATGAGGTAAGAAACAGTCAAAACTATCATTGTTTACCAAAAACAATATTGTGTGCCTGGAAAAAGAAAATGAATCAACTGAAAAATTGTTTCTTACAAAAGGGTGGTCTCTTGGAGTCTTAAATTTAAACTGTCTTTCTCTACCAAAAATAAAACTAGTTTGACAAGACTTAATTTACAGTAGCAAAAAGAAAAGATTAAACATAAAGAAATAAATTTAACAAGTAATGTGCAAGTTTCATACAAAATACATTTTAAAATGTTCTGGTGGGACATAAAATTTGAATCATTTAAAAGGCAATATGATGTTTCTGGCTAGAAAGGCTCAATAATATAAAATATTAAATTTCCCTAAATTAATATTTAAAATATAATTTGTTACCCATAAAAATAGCAATGTGATTTTTTAAATGTGTTTTAAATAGAAGTGTTATGCTTTCTGAAGTTCCTAAACATAGATTTTTAAAATAACAACAAAAAAAAAAAAAAGAAAAGAAAATAGAAGAAGAAAGAGAATGATAAATAAACTTCTGGAAATCCTACCAGTTTGGTACTTGTATAAGATTAGACTGAGAACCGTAAGGGAGGGGAAAACAGTCTTAAATTGAGCCCTTATATATATGGACTTTAGCATAAGACATAACGAACTTTCTTTAATAAGTGAAAATGAAGCATTGCTCATGGAATGGTGTTGAAAAAGCTCAGACAATATCTTGAGCATATATAAATCTAGTATCTCAGATGTTAAGCAACAATATTAAATATTAAAATTATTAAATATTACATATAAACTGCAATAGTATGAGTAGAGCATACAATTTCAGTCAAAAAGAACGGTGATGGGCCATAATAATCATATACATTGTATATTGACAAAATAAAAATTTAACAAAAAAAAAATTTTTTAAAAATAATAAAATTAAAAAAAAAAGAACTTACTAAATTTAGCACTAAACATGAGAGACCATGAAAAAAAGGTATATAAATTAAAACAAAGTAGTCTACTTGGCAATGTATACCTTGACAAGATCAAAAGCAAACATCACAGAGAAGCAAAGCAAAAACAACACGAAAAAGTCATGTCCAAACATTATCTGACAGACGAAGGCATGATTTTCTTCAGAGTTTCTTTAAGTCCCTACTAGAACATACCAAAATTTATTCAATAACGGTAAAAGAAAATATACATGAATAATAAAAATAAAAGAAGTTAACTTTGTCTTTTCATTTAATCTAATAGTAGTCTAATGCCCTCTGAAAACTCACAGATACTGAATAAATTATAGTAAGCATATTTTAAAATGTATTTCTAAGTTTATAAGAAATTAGAGAAAATCCCAAAGAAACTAATTAGATGAATAAAGATACTAAATTGAAGGAATAAGCAAATATTATAGAAGGGAAAAATATCCAAGTCATATAAGTCATATGGAAAAAAAGAAACTAATCTTGGACAATGGTAGGCAAGAGCGAGCCCAGGCCCTCTAACAGTGTTTCCTATAGACTTTCTGTATGAATGTTCTGTATCTGCACTGTCCAATACAGTAGCCACTCATCTTATTAGGGTATTGAGCACTTGAAATACAGCTGGTGCTACTGATGATTTAAAAGTTTAATTTTTAAATTTATTTTTATGGTAGTATAATATATATAACATAAAGATTGCCATTTTAAGCCACTTAAACATACTAAAAAATTTAATTTTATTTAATTTTACTTAATTTTAATTGAAAAAGCCACATATTAGTAGGGTCTATAATATTCAACAACACAGCTAACGGGGCCTCACCATCAATAAGATACTGGCCTACAAAATAGCTTTCTTCCAATGTCAAACGGAGTAAGCATTGGAACTTCAGTATTTCCAGCACAATATTGGGCGGGAAAAAAGGGACATGAATATTGGGCTAGATACACGACTATATTATTTACTGGTTATGGGAATTTATTTTTAAAATAAACTGAAAAGTACTAAATTACTGGACATTAATTCCATATTGGGAGAGAGAGAGAGAGAGAGTGTGTGTGTGTGTGTGTGTGTGTGTGTGTGTGACTGATCAAAATTAAAACATACAGAGTTCACTGAATTACTCAGAAGAAAGGTAGATATTAATCTACCCTAGAAATGTTAATACTTATATTTAATATTTATAGCTGAATTTCAAGTATACCAATTAAAGAATATAAAGAGAATTAAAAATTCAAATGTAGTACAGGGAGAAAAACTGAATAAAGAATTGATTAATAATAAAAAAGGAGCAAAATTTAAAAAGGAAAATAAGAAAGTACAAAATAAGACTGTGGAAAAAATGCATTCAAATATGTTAAAAGTTGTCTTAAGTGTTAGTGAGAACATTCAGTTAAAAGACAGATCGTTAGATTGGATTAAGGATCCAATCCAACTCTTTGTTTATCATAAAATGTGTATCGCAAACATAAGAATACAGAAAGACTGAAAGTAAAGGCCTGGAAACATATACAAAAAAACAGCAACTAAAAGAATGTTTAACTCATGTTATCAATATAAAACAAAATAGATTTTATGTCAGTAAGAAGTATTAGAGATGAAAATGATTGTTATATAAACCAAGCAGTTTCAATTGACTTGGAAGATATTAAAAGTATAAATTTAAAAGCATCTAAACATCTTTATCATATATAGGGAAGCCAAAATTGATGAGTCTGTGATCACAGTAGGTATTTTTATATACCACTTACAAATTAGTAAGAATATAGATTATTTCCATGGTACAGTTAAAAAGCACAATTTAATGAACATACACAGAATTGTACCAGTAACAATTACAGAATATCCTTTGCAAATGAACATAGGAAATGTATTTAAAATCAATCTCCCAGTTTCAAAAATGGATATTGTATAGATTATATGCTTCTGACCACAAAACAATTAACTTAGAAATCAATTATTAAAGATAACTCTTTTTATAAGCAAAAGTCTCTTCCAAGTACATTAAAATCTTAAATGTGAAGAATACAACCTTAAACATTTTAGAAATAAATATCAGACACATCTTATTTATCTGAAATTATATCAATATTTCTTAAAAAGAGACCTAAAATGTGTAAAAAATAAAAGAAAATGTTGACGAACTTGATTGTATTAAAATTAAGGACTCTGCTTATCAGAAAAACCATGAAGTATTTACCTGAGATATCATCTTCCTCAGTTAGACTGGCTTTATTGAATAGTCAGAGAATAACGAATTCTGGCGAGGATGAAGAGAAAGGAGAACCATCTTATGCTATTGGTGGGAATGTAAATTGGTGCAGCCATTATGGAAAATAGTATGGAGTTTCCTCAAACAACTACAGATAGAACTGCCATATGATCCAGCAATTCCACTGTTGGTTATATACACAAAGGAACGGAATTCATCATGTAGAAGGGATACCTGCACTCCCATGTTCATCACAGCTGTATGTACAATAGCCACGATATGGAATCGACCTAAATATCCATCATCAGGTGACTGGATAAGGAAAATGTGGGATATGTACACCATGGAATAATACAATGTCATAAAAAAGAATGAAATTCTGCCATTTATAGCAACATGGATGAACTTAGAGAAAATTATGCTAAGTGAAATAAGCCAGGCACAGGAAGAGAAATACCACATGTCCTCACTTATAAGTGGGAACTAAAAATTAAACAAATAAAGTTATAAAAGAAAAAAGAAAGAAAAATATAAGAATCATAATGATATGTTGAGCTTTCAAAAGGAAAGAACAGAAC
The DNA here is from genome assembly GCF_000696425.1 of Galeopterus variegatus. NCBI lineage: Eukaryota > Metazoa > Chordata > Mammalia > Dermoptera > Cynocephalidae > Galeopterus > Galeopterus variegatus. The sequence continues at coordinate 78,201 of NW_007730385.1, forward strand.
TGAGGTTACCAGAGATGGGAGGGGGGCAGGATAGAGAGAGGAAGGGAGGAATTGGTAAAGGAATACAAGAAATGATTACATTGTATATTATTGAATATAGATATTATCCTGATTTGAGCATCACATATTGTACACAGGTATTGATATTCAACTCCATACCCCACAGGTATGTACAAACAACCATGTTATAATAAAAATAAAATAAAATAAAATAAACCCTCCAAAAAAAAAGAAAAAGAAAACTGGATGCCATACAAAGTAGATGCTATTTTAAAATCATCAGAAGTGCAAAAGTTAATTAAACTTGTAAAGACGACAAAAAGAAATACCATAAAGTAAAAGTTAAAAGCCCCAAAATATGAGAAAATATTTCTAACTCAAATCATCAAAACCAGTTTTTGTTCAAATATATAATAAAGTTATACAAATAATTAAGAAAAATATACAAAACACAATAGGAAAAAAGATTACAAAATATGTGAATAGATGCTTCCCAATAAACTAAATAGCCAATAAATAAGTAGGAAATTTTTTAAAAAGTCTAACAAAGCCAGTTTTGGTAAGGATAATGAGCAAAGATCATTTTCATAAATTATTGATAATATATATATATAGATTCACACACACAGGCACACACACAAATTTGGAAAACAACTTGGCATTATCAAATAACATGCAAATAAACTGAAAAGGATTTCCTACTTACAAAAATAATTGTCAGAGATATTGTGATAAAGTAATTTGTTCTCATATCCATGATTGAGTTCTATAAGGTTGAAAGTAGGTTAGACATAAATCAAGGACAAAGATCACTAATGAAAATGATATTAACAAAAAATAAACAAAATTGCATGCATGACTTGATTAAAAGGTCAACCATAATCATTTGAGTTTTACTATCTGTAAGAAATGAGCTATACTACCAATTACTTGAGTCATATTTTGTCAAATAATTAATAGACTTGGTCTCATTTGTTCAAAGACTGAACTTTTAAGATAATAATTAAACGTGAAATTGAATTTTTTCTATATATTCTTTTTATAGTGAATAAAGAGAATTTTCATTGTATTTTAGAAATATCCATTTTAGCTCAATTCTTACAAAGAAAGTAGCTCCTCATTGATAATTCAATCTGATAAAAATACTTGCAAATCTATGCAAAGAGATAGTGGTTCCGTTAACAAAAGTTTATGCAAGTTCTTGAACTTAGGCCCAAACTTAAGTGGATTTTTCTTTTTTTGAGCATTAAACAAAAAAATAAAATCTGAACAAATACTTAAGCTTAAAAAATATGTCTGTGCATACACACACACACACACACACACACACACACATTCTCAAAGTGCTTGCCATTTAATACATTTCAAAAATATTTAAAATGACTTTTTGCTTTTTTCTCTAAATTTGCCTTTATCTTATTTTAAAAACGTTTTTCAAATATGACATTTCCAGCGGCAGTTAATTTTCTCTTTAATTATATAGTGCACATGTCCCAAACAGGTGTTCAAATTCCTAACATTCATCTTATGTATACTTGATGGACATCTTTCTTTGCAAAAGGCTACTGTTAGGTTTCTTTCTTTAGCATTATATTTCATAAAATAAAAAATTTTCCCACAGCCCTGAAATTACTGCTTCAAAGTTTGATTACCAAAGTTGTAGCTAAAGATTTTTCAAACAACTTGTTTGTCTTTTCATAATACAGCAGTAATTGGTGGTCACATGATGGTAAGAAAAAAACACATGGCACATTACATAGATTCATATTTAGACTGTTTACATCCAACTGACTATTGCACATAGCTTTGGTGTCTAGAGCTGGCAGATAAAGCAATTAATGCTCATTAAGAAAGTGAGCCTTATCACTCTGTTGTTTCCTTTGCTGTGCAGAACCTTTTTAGTTGTATGTAAATCCCATTTGTTTATTTTTTCTTTTGTTGCCTGTGCTTTTAAGGTCTTATTTATTAAGTGTTTGCCCAATCCTACATCCTGAAGTGTTTCCCTTCTTTTCTTCTTGAAGTTTTACAGTTTCAGATCATATACTTAAGTCATTAATCCAATTTAGTAGATTTTGGTATATGATGAAAGGTATGGGTCTAGTTTCATTCTTCCACACATGGATACCAGTTTTCCCAGCACCATTTATTGAAGAGGCAGTCTTTTCCCAATGTATGTTCTTGGTGCCTTTGTTGAAGATCAGTTGACTGTAAGTTTGTAGGTTGATTTCTGGGTTCTCTATTCTCTTCCATTGTTCTGTGTGTCTGTTTTTATGCCAGTACCACGCTGTTTTGGTCACTGTAGCTTTGTAGTATAATTTGAAGTCAGGTAGTGTAAGGTCTCTGGCTTTTTTATTTTATTTTATTTTATTGCTCAGGAATGTTTTGTCTATTTGGGGTCTTTTGTTGTTTGATATGAATATTAGGATTATTTTTTCTGTTTCTGTGAAAAATGTAATTGGTATTTTGATGGTGATTGCATTGAATCTGGAGATTGCTCTGGGTAGTATGAACATTTTCACAATGTTAAGTCTTACAATCCATGAACATGGAATTTTTTTCATCTTTTGGTGTCCTCTTTATTATCTTTCATAAGTATTTTGTAGTTTGTATTGTAGAGATCTTTTACCTTCTTCTTTAAATTTTTTTCTTGTCATTTTATTCTCTTGATAGGTACTGCAAATGGGCTTGCTTTCTTGATTTCTTTTTCTGCTGGGTCATTGTTGGTGTACAAAAATGTTACTGATTTTTGTATATTGATTTTGTATCCTGCAACTTTACTGAACTTGTTTATAAGCTCTAAGAGTTTTTGGTAGAGTCTTTAAGTTTTTCTGTGTGTAGGATCATGTCATCTGCAAACAGGGAAAATTTGTCTTCCTTTCTTCTAAAGTGGATGCCCTTTATTTATTTCATTTGCTTGATTGCTCTGCCTAGCACTACCAATACTATGTTAAATAGGAGTGGTGAGAGTTGGCATCCTTGTCCTGTTCCTGTTCTTGATCTATAGAATTAGAGAAAATATTTATAAACTATACACCCAACAGAGATTAAATATGAAGAATATATGAGGAACTCAAGCAACTTAACAGTAAGAAAACAAAAACAAAAACAAATAATCCTATTAAAAAATGGGGAAAGCAGCTGAATAGACAGTTGTCAAAAGAAGACACATAGATGGCCAGCAGGTACATGAAAAGATGATCAACATCATTAATCATCCGGGAAATGCATTTCAAAACCACACTGAGATATCATCTCACTCCAGTTAGAGTGACTATTATAAAAAAGACAGAGAATGGGAACCCTCTTACATTGTTGGTGGGACCATAAATTAGAATAGCCATTATGGAAAACAGTATGGAGCGTTCTCAAACAACTGCAGATAGAACTGCCATATGATCCAGCAATCTCACTGCTGTCTATATACCCAAAGGAATAGAAAGCATCATGTTGAAGGGACAGCTCTACTTACAATGGCCAAGATATGGAACCAACCTAAATGTCCATTGATGAATGACTAGATTTTTTTTAAATGTGGTATATATACACAATGGAATACTACTCAGCCATAAAAAAATGTAATTCTGCCATTTGCAGCAGCTTAGATGAGATTAGAGAAAGTTATATTAATTAGAATAAGCTAGACAGAGAAAGCGAAATACTACCTGTCATCATTCATAAGTGGGAGATAAAAAATAAATAAATATGAAAGAGAAAGAAGGAAAGAGAGAGAGAGAAAGAAAGAAAGAAAGAAAGAAAGAAAGAAAGAAAGAAAGAAAGAAAGAAAGAAAGAAAGAAAGAAAGAAAGAAAGAAAGAAAGAAAGAGAAAGAAAGAAAGAAGAAAACAGCAATCAGTAATACATTGAATTTTCAGAAGGAGAGATCAGAACTGTAATTACTAGAGGTGGGAAAGGGGGAGGGGGGCTATTGAGAAATTGGTTAATAGACACAAACAGGGATTAAGTTTTGTAATGATAAGTGTACTAATTATCCTGATTTGCTCATCACACTTTATACATAGGTATTGATATTCAGCTCTGTACCCCACAAATATGTATAATCAATTATGTTTCAATAAAGATAAATACATAATAATAGTAACTGAATTTTTAGAAATAGAGAGTAGAACTGTGTTTACTAGAGGTGGGAAAAGGGAGGGGGAATATTGAGAGGTTGATTACTGAGCACAAAATTACAGCTAGATGGACAAAATAATTTTACATAAATAAATAAATAAAAAGAAAAACAAGTTCTATTAATGCACAGTAGTGCTAGGCACCTATAATTAACAATAATTTATTGCTGTCAAATAGCTAAAAGACAGGAGCTTAAATATTCTCATCATAAAGAAACAATAAATTTCGCAGTGATGAAAAAAAGTGAGCCTTAACAACTATTTCAGTCTTTGTTTTATTTGACATCTGAGAAACATTCTGTAGTTTATTATTCATTCTTTCGAGAAACACCTTCTCCTCTTTGCTTGCTGACACTGTCCCCTCTCATGGTTTTCCAATTTGTGTCCCTCTACTCCTTAATTTTCTACATTGCATTCTCCTTCTATACCTGATCTCTGAATTTTGAACAGTTTCAGGACTTAATTCCAATACCTCTTCACTTTTCTTTCTAGAACATCACCAACACCACCACTTAATAAATGATTTTTAAAATGTTAATTATAAACCTTCTATAAGCTATAAATGATCTCACTGAGTCCTGCTGTTTACAGACAAATAATGCCTAATTTCATATTTTAGTGCTGTCTTTCCCTTTGAATTACATACTTTTTTTATTGCTTATGTATACTCATGGGGTACAAAGCTGGCCGTCACCACCTGTGCCAAGATGTGACGGTGAGATCAATACTGTCAGCATGCACATTAACACAAATTGTATTATTCCCCATGTCCCCCACCCAATTAATCCCCGATCTTCTTCCTCCTCACCCCCACCCCCCACCCCACTCAGCAACCCTAGGTGTGCTCTCCCCCTCTGTAAGTACAACAGACCACTGTGGTCTTTCTTTCCTTCTCTCTTTCTCTCTCAGATCCCACTTAGGAGTGTGGACATGCGGTATTTTTCCCTCTGTGCCTGGTTTATTTCACTCAAAATAATTTTCTCCAAGCTTATCCATGTTGTTGTGAATGGCAGAATTTCATTCCTTTTTATGGCACAGTAGTATTCCATGGTGTATATGTACCACATTTTCTGTATCCAGTCATCCGATGATGGACATGTAAGTTGGTTCCATATCTTGGCTATTATAAATAAAGCTGTGATGAACATGTGAGTGTAGGTATCCCTTCGACATGACATTTCCATTCTTTTAGGTATGTATCTGGAACTGGGATTGCTGGATCATATGGAAGATCTATCTGTAGCTGTTTGAGAAACCTCCATACTGTTTTCCATAGTGGTTGTACTAATTTACAGTCCCACCAACAGTGCAGGAGTGTTCCCTTCTCTCCACATCCTCACCAGCATTTGTTATTCTCTGTCTTTTTGATAACAGCCAGTCTAACTGGGGTGAGGTGGTATCTCAATGTGGTTTTAACTTACATTTTCCTGATGATTACTGATGTTGAGCATTTTTTTAAGTGCCTGCTGGCTATTTGTATGTTTTCCTTAGAAAAACGTCTATTCAGCTCCTTTGTGCACTATTTAAATTCTCCTGGGTGCCTCCCACCCTCAGCAGTGGCGGGGGTGCTGCCTCCTGCACAGACAGGGTGGTGGGGTCTCTGAATTACATACATGGAGACTTCCTGCCTATATCATATCTCCACTTTGATATCTATTAGACATCTCATTCTCAGAATATCAAGTTCACTTTTTAGAGTAAATTCAAACAAAACAAAATATAAAAGAACAACAATGTTTTAAATAGGACATGATAAGCATTATTTTTTGACAACTTTAACTCTGAAATTTTATTTTTGTAACAACTGGTTCATGCGTTTATTTACTTATTTATTTATTTATTTTTTTAAGTGTGAATTTTCAACAACTTACCAATAGAGAGAACTTTAAATTTTCTGCACCTGGTATTAAAAACTATCTTACAAAAAAGTCTTCCAATAAAAACCTCATAAGAAATAAATAGTATAGAAAACAGAAGAGATTCTTAAACAGTATAAAAACCCCAATAAAGTGCTGAATCCACAGATTTCATAAGAAATAAATGGTATAGGAAATGCAAGAAGATGCAAAATAATATAAAAACCCAATTATTCATTTATCATCCATTCATTGTTATTAATTAAACATTAATAAAATCTTACAATGAAAGATTATATGTCCACTTCAGAAAACACATGGAACATGTATAAAATATAACTATGTACTGGAATTCAAATAAATAACCAAAATACCAAAGAATGGATAACTATACAGATCTTATTCTCTCAGTAAAAGCACATCAGCTAGAATTCTCTAGCCAAAGAATAGGAGAAAAATATGATAGAGGGACATTTACAAAATATTGTAAATAATTATGGGTCACAGAATAAATCAAATGGAAGTCAGAAATCATTTATCATGGAACAATAATAAAAGTATTACATATAAAAGTTGACCAATACAGATCAAATATTGCTTACAGGTAAATGAGCATCATTAATTAATTATAATAGAAAAGAAGAGAATGAAAATTTATTAACTAAGTATCTAGCTCACAAAGTTAATATGATTAAAATGAGAGTAAATCTATAGTAAGTAGAAGGTAAGGCATAAAAAGATAAGTGCAAAAAAATAATGTACTGAAAGCAAAAATCTTTTTAGAAAATATAATATGAAAAATGGTCCTTTGAAGAAATTACTTAGACAAACATGATAAGTGATGGAAGGAAGGAATGAACAAATGAAGGCAGGCAACACATTAGGGAAATGATACACCATGACTAAGTGGGATTTATTTTTAATATTCAGCATTGCTTCAATTTTAGAAAATTTATTTATGTTATTACATATCTTAATAATCTAGTGAAAAATAACATATAAGTATCCCCACTAATAGGAGAAAGCATTGATAAAATTTAACATATATTCATGATAAAAACATTCAAAAAATAGGAATCGAGGGATACTTTTTTAACATAATAATAATATATACCATATATCCACATATTATATATTATTAATTTATATGATTCCATGCATATGTATATATGCATTTGTGATCAATAAATTTAACCATAAAGCCAGTAGTTTATTTAAAAGGAAGTACTAGAGGTTTTTCATGAAAAGGTTAAGGATGTCCACTATCTCATCTACTATTCAACTTTTCAACATTATACTAAACATATCAGCCAATACAATTAAAGAAAGAAAAAAACCAATTAGAGCCACAAAAATGACTAAAAAGGAAGTAAAACAATTTTTACCTGTAGATGGTATGATAGCGTGCCTGAGAAAAATCTCGGAGAATCAATGACAAAACTGACTCAAAAGGTAAATAAATTTAGGAAAATATCAGGAGGTGAGATTCTAGGGAGACTAAGTAGCTAGATGACACAGGACAGAGTACCAGTGAGAATACAGCTGCCCAGAGAGAGAAACCCAGAGCTCTGCAGGTGGGCTCCCTTAATACTGATCGACACGTGTGTGAGAGAAAACTAGCCAAAGCCAGATGAATGACTGAGAAAGAAGAGAGGTGAAGGTGCCAGCCCCCACAGCGGGCTGGAAGTCGTGCCTGTTCCCACTGACCAGACTGGAAAACCTCACAATTCCTGGGACACTGGGTAGAGTATGCAGAAGTGTCTTGCCTCAGTTATGGAGTATAAGTAGCCCTAAACTGAGCACTTGCTGTTTCCACTTAATAAATCCTAAAAGCAAGACCTGAAAGGATCAAACCACTGTCAAGTAATTTATTTGCATTCTAGAACAAAGATGAGGAATATTTATAGGAATACAGAAATATCCAGAACCCAGCAAGATGGGATGTTTTAAATCACAGGGAAGCATCCTTGCCAAAAGTTGAAGATGGACCATAATAGAAAAAAATCTACAGCTTTAAGGTTTCTGCTTGAGCCATTTGCTCCATTATGGGTTGAATTGTGTCCCCCTAAAAGATATGGTGAAGTCCTAACCCCTGAACCTGAGAATGTGATCTTCTTTGGAAATATGAGGGTACTTGAAAGAATTCATGGAAAGATTTGTATTATGTTTCAATTCTATTTTTCCACAAACTTCTTTTTTTTTTTTTTTTTTTAAAGATGACCAGTAAGGGGATCTCAACCCTTGGCTTGGTGTTTTCAGCACCACGCTCAGCCAGTGAATGAACCGGCCATCCCTACATAGGATCCAAACCCATGGCCTTGGTGTTACCAGCACCACACTCTCCCGAGTGAGCTACGGGCTGGCCCTTTCCACAAACTTCTTGAAGTACCTTTGTAGGATTTTTGCAGATAAAATCAAACTAAGATGAGTTCATACTGGACTAGGTTGGGCTCTAATCTGACATGCTTATAAGAAGGGGGAAATTTGGACACAGACACACAGGGGAGAAAGAAATTGTGAAGACAAAGGCAGAAATCAGAGTGATGCTTCCACAAGCCTATGAATGCCAAGAAACTAGGAGAGAGAAAAGGGACAGATTCTCCCTCAGAACCTCCTGGAGGAACCAACCCTGCCAACACCTGAATTTGGACAATTAGCCTTCAGAACTGTGAGAAAATAAATCTTCGTTGTTTAGCCAAACAGTTTCTTGCTCTTTGTGATGGCAGCCCTAGGAATCTAACACACTCCCTAAGTATGGAATTCTGGAACTGCTCACTGGCCATTTGATTAATAGAGCACTCAAATAAGTCTTGCCTATGCAAAAAAGACAAGCAAAGGAGACATACAGTTAATTAGGATGGCAATGGATTTCCATTATAGAAAGTAGGGAGATTCTTGTTTTAAGGAAAGACAGCCAAAACCAACAGGAACAAGAAACCTACAAAACTGAGGCTCTTTATAGAGAAAAGACTTGTGAAATTATCCAGTGATTGGAAGTGGCCATTGGGTGACTTTGAAGTTTTATGCTATTCCGGGTTGTGCTGTAATTGCCACTCACACCACGACTCTTAGGGCCTAATGGAGTTTGGATGTATTTTCCTCCCAGAACTCATGTGGAAATTTGATCCCCAATGTGGTAGTGTTGGAAGCTGTTTGAGTCATGGGGGCAGATCCCTCATAAGTGGATTAATGCTCTTTCTGGGAGAGGGGGAATTAATGAGTGAGTTCTTGCTCTATTAGTTACCGTGACAGCTGGTTGTTTAAAAGACCCTGGCACCTTCCTCTCTCTCTCTTGCTTCTTCTCATCTTGTCATCTGCTTGTACCAACCAGCTGCCTTCCATTTTCCACCAGGAGTAGAAGCAGCCTGAGGCCCATGCCAGATGCAGCTGTCCCAGAATCATGAGTCAAGAAAACCTCTTTTCTTTATAAATTACCCAGTCTCAGGTATTCTGTTATAGCAACACAAAACGGACTAGTACAGGGCCTTTGTCACATACCCCATATTGTTACACACTCATTCTCATCTGGGTGGCTCTATGGGAAGGTAGAGAAACTTAATAAGGACTTGATAGAGATAAATAAGGATGGTAAAGGGGTAGCTGAAGCAGGAGAGATGGATGACAAATAAGAACTCAGAGATACAGAATATTTGAAATAATCCTTTTCCCCCCAAGAATCCCTAGAGATTTGGGGAAGAAAACTGGGCTCCTGTGGCATGTTGATTGAAAGTAAAATCGATCTTAATTAATATTAATTGAATTTAAAGGTCATAGTAAACCATCAACCTGGAGTCAAACGGAGATTTTTGACAGTTGATAATTGAATTCTTAAATGTCTTTTACTAACAACACCCTTTCTGAATAATTTTTTTTACCATGTTATTATTTCGAAAATTTTTTGTTATTATTTTTTATTTGGTTTCTCTCTTGTCTAACAGAAGTCATTCTTTCATTTGAGTGATTTTTGCCTAGCTCTAATATGATATGTTGATTTGATGTTTTATCTCTCAGAGTAAAATATTATCTAATTTGTCTAATTTATATGTAATTATCTTTTCACTTCTTTATCTTCCACTCCATATAATAGCATAGATATGTACAGCATTTTGTGGTTAATTAATATGTCTAGGTACATACTTTTATTTATTCCTTATGAAAATATGGAATTTTAAAGATTTTAAAGAGATTATTGGCCTCCTCTTACAGCTTAAAAAAAGATTCAGAGAATGATTTGCTGTTCTCACAATGCTATTGTATAGCAGAATTAGAATTCAAACTTATGTTTATTGGCTCCAATTTCTACAGTCTTTCAATATATTATATATTATCTCTTACAAAATTCACTAATGATTTTTGCTTACCAGGAAACAGTTAATATTGTTAAACTGGCTAGTCAATGATGTTTTATAACTCTAAAATTATTTTGATTTCTGGATGAAAGAAAAATAAAGAGAAAAAAGTGCATTTTTCTGACTTGAAGAAAGGCAAACACTAATGCCAAAATAAAGGTATTTGGAGGGAAATAAGTGGTTTTATTAATCAAAGTAATTCCTCACAGAGACCCTTCAAATTTACATTTAATAAAACATAAGGAAAATCTGAATTCCAAGGATAACTTATCCTTCAATTTACAATTGTTATTCTCGTATATTTTTATTTTGATAGGAATTTCACTAGTGGTGAAAATATACATCAATTGTACAAACAGTATTCAAGAGTAAATAGAAAGTTCTTTGTGTTAGAAAGTTATCTTTGTGTATAAGAAAATGAAGGAAATGCAACATTTTTCTAATCTTTGAATCATTCCTTCCTTATTAAAATGGTAGCTACACATCTGAATGTCTGATTTTACAGATAGTACAGTTATTTTAGATTATAAAAGCCTAAACAGAGTTTTGATTAGATCAAGATGTTTTCCAGCATAGGACATGTGCCACTGATTTTTGACCTTCTAATGTTCTAAAGTGTCAGAAATTTTACAAATGACCTTTCATGCTGTAATTCATTTGCCATTTTGTGACAATTTCACATTTTCTTAGCTTATGAGGGTCATATACTCAACGTAATTTCTATGAGAAAAAGATTAATTAAAATTTAGCGATAGTTTCTAGACTGAATGAAAGCAGCTGTATACACTTAACTATATGGAAAGGTTATTTGAACCTCTCACTGTTTCTTTTTTTAAAGTATTGATGTTATGTGAAAATATATGGGACATTTAAAAATGTTAATAACAAAGAGAAGCATTTCAAATCATTTACATCCATCATATAAATGAAGATATGATACTAATTATTTTTGCACAAGCAAAATAATACTTTCACTAGTTTGACAATACTACAGCACACTATTTTGGAATCCATTTTCTAGTTGGAAAAGTGAGGCTGTGTTCTGGATATTTTGGTTGTTCTATAGTAAACAGAATAGTTTTAGGGAAACACTATAAGCATTAACTACCATTCTGTTTGATAAACAGTTTAAAGAATAGAACACATGGCTTCACAACTCAAGGAGGCATTTCATTTATTTGGCAATAAATCTACTTCAAAGGCACTAGTAATTATTGTTACTTGATGAAGTAATGAAGAGAATAATAATCAGTATCTGATTAAGAAATTCAGCATTACCTTGACAATGTCATCCTAGTGATTAAAGTCAGCTTTCTGAACAATTATGATGTCAAACGCCCTTGATTTATTCTTCCAAAAATAAAGGCGCATAAGCATTGTGTAACTTCCTTCTTAAAATAACCTCAAAGATGAGCTCATTTAGAAAATAATAGAAACAAGGGAGAATGAGGAGTGAGGTAACATAAACGGTGAAACTTTTTTGTGTTTTTCAAATTGGGATTGTATTCAAAATTTAGAAGTGAGGATAATAACACATCACAGACTCAAAGTTGTGGCCAGATGCTAGGCATTATTTGTCCCATCTAGTTTTCTTGCCTCTTTTTGTAGTTCACCTGTGCTTTAAATCTGTTTGATGGATAAAAGAGAAAAAAAAGAATGAAAGAGAAAAAAGAAAAAGAAAAACATTTTTCTACATTTACTTTTCTGGAAAAGCAAATTTTATGGCTGGTTAATGCCCATGTCACCTGGGTCAATTTGTATACACTTAGCTATCTTAGAGAAGGATCTTATAAAGAAAGTTAATAGATTTTCAAATTTAAGCATTAAAACAGAATTTGTTCTCAACCAGAAGAGTACAAAAATGGCTTCCTTTTGCTCGCTTATTGTATCTTCTTTAGGCTTTTTTGAAAAGTATGATACTTCTGCTACATGTGGAGAGTTTGGTTAAGCAATGGGCTTTGGGAGCCAAGTCTGCTGATGGCCCTATACCTGCTTGCAGATGCAGAAGAAACCTGAACTTTCTCTAGTGCAGGCACCAGCAACTGACATCAAATTAAATAACACCTTGCCCATTTCAACTCAAACTTAACTCCATTAACTTTTCTGTCCCTTTGTTTCCATTTTCATTCCCACTGGCTTTGAATACAGATGATATGGCACATCTTGGTCTCTAATACTGTCCTCAATTGGAACTTAGTGTCTTTTGTTGCTACATAACATAGCACCCCTTCTGGAAAATATTAGAAAACCAAAAGCCTGTAGTTCTTGACAGGCCTTCGCTATCTCACCTGCACTCGTCTCGCTTCATGTGCTCTCCGGTTTTCATTACTCTTTTCAGGCACATGTGGTCCAGCTTGACAAAGTACTTTGAGAACAGAACCCTCCATGAATCTGCAGCCCAAGTCCAGCAGCAGGAGTGGAATAGGCCGGATGAAACTGTGAGAGTACTGATTTGTCACTTCCTTCTATTTATCCTCTCCCTCCTCATTTACTTTACTTTGCCATCTGTCTTCAAAGGAAATAATTTTCTAGATATTTCTTAAATCCTTCTTCTTTATGAAATTTTGTTCTCAGTTGGCTGATTATCATTTTGGTAGGTAACTGATGAATGACTTAATCCTCAAAGTGTCTGTCTGGCTCCAGCTAGGAGACCACACCAGTTGTTGGGCTCTTTTACCTGCAGGTAATCCTGCACCGACGGGTTGAGCTATGGCTGGGTCTGGAGCTCCCAGACCCCTCAAGCCCATTCACAGACTGGGTCACAAACCCTTCACATGCCAGGCTGGGTCACCAGACCCCTTCACACAGGACTATGAGCTAGGTAACCTGCCAAAAGGTCCTTGGAAGCCATAGGTTGGAAAGCATGGCTGTGCCAGGTGGATGCCCACCCACCCACCTGCTTCACTAAAACTCCTCTTCCCTTTCTTTCTTTCTCTCTCTCACTCCTCCTCCCTCCCTCTCCCTCTCTGAAGAATGCAAGACTAGCAACAAAACTAAAGAGATACATTGGCGCACATGCACACTAACTCCACACACACACACACACACACACACACACACACAATTTGCTTACAAAGGATGCTGAACTATAGCCAACTGGACCCGAGGTGAGGGCCCTGACCAAACTATTCTATTTCCCAACAGTGTCTTACTTTGCCTAATTAAAATACTCTCTACTATCACCAACAATGCAAGGGTTAGATGCATTATAGCAGTTGATAATCCTGTCACCTGAAGATTTCATTCTCTAATGGTTATAATTTAGCCATCAATTCAGGATGTTGACTATTTAGAAGACCAGAACTTTCTTAAAAGCACATGTAAAACATAAGAAAACCACCCCCCCTACTTATCCCAAAAGTCAGGCTTTCTAATTTTGCTTTAACAGATCTTTACAAACTTTCTAGATTTTTCACCAACATGGAATAAGATATTCAGATGTGTGAATCTACTCTACTTTAAACAGACATTGTTAATTGGCTGGGAGTCAGAGTTATGTTTTGATGCAAGCTCCTGAAAACCAGTCTGTAAGACTGGCCCGAAAGTGTGAATCTTACTTGTTGGGAAGGCTCATCTCGCAAAGACCAGGAGACAGAGATTGATGCAATCTAGAAAGAGGTTTTTATTCCAGCATGCTGGGGTTGCTCTGTCTTCAGGACAGAAGTGGCCCCGAGCTCTTAACAAAAGCACTTTTTATACAGTTGGGTAGGCAGACTTTGGCAACAGGATGAGTTGTACACAGCTTATTGGTCACCTGAGGTGACTTTTAAATCTATTGGTGGCTTTCAGTGGGGTGGTACACAGACGACGAACTGGGGAATTGACCAATAACCCACCCCTTTTACGGTTAGGCCAGGTGGCCCATAGATAAAGAACTGGTTAGACAGTTCCTGGAACTGGGTGTACTTTGGGTGGTCATGCCCTTCCTGGTATAGCTGGGCTGTCCCTCGTAGGGACTTTCCAGGCTTGGCCTGAAATGGCAGAGTAGTTTAAAATGGCATTAGTTATGCTACCTTGTTCATTTATTTGTTTTTAGCAAGCACAGGTACAGAAGCAGGTGGCATATGTTAAAGTAAATTTCTCCTCTACAGTCTTATTGTCCACCTCTTAAAAATCAGGGGGAAGACGGTCATATTTTATTCTTCAATTTTTAATTCCATATTTTTAAACAGAGAACTTGCTTGGTATCTTGGAGGATGATCAAACAAGTCCGGAGTAAGTCTATAAACTCTCTTAAGTTAGGAGCCATAACAACATGGGTCAGTGCTACAGCCACAAACTAGCTCATAGCAATGCATACGGTAGATGTTGAATATGTATTTGTTGAGTTAATTGTCAAATGTAACATTAAATGGTAAAGACAATGTGGTTGAAAAGTTGATTTTTGGCATAGAACAACTAGGCCCAAAAAAGACTTCAGAATATACAGGACACCCCCTAAGAAGAAGCATAAGTAAGAAGTTGGCAAGAACTTACCTAGTTAACTATTAATTAAATAGCTATGGTAATTTAGACACTATGGTACAGGATATCACAAGGTCAGACAAATCCAACAACAGAACTGAATAGAAAGCTCAGCCACAATCCACACGTTTGGAAACTGGATCTATGGGAGAAGTGGCATTGCAGAAAAATGGGAAAGTCTGGCCTCTTGAAAGAACTGTGCAGGCAACTTCTGATTGGCATCCCTTTTCAGTCTTTGCCACCTTAATCTACACTCAAAACAGTAGCCAGTATGATATTTAAAAGAGTTAAAATAGTTAAATGAAAAAAGGAAATGAGCTATATAAAGAGATAGTTCTACAAATTGTCCAAAAGTGGTGAAATACATCAATTCGCAGGTAAAGGAAGTACAAAATATCTCACTCAACACAAACCTGATATCTTTGCAGTGGCCTTCAAGGCCTTACACACATTCCCATCCTCCCCCAATCTTTTTTACCTCAAACCCACTTGCTTCCCTTTCGCTCACTCTCCTGAAACCACCTCAGCACCTTATTGTTCTTGGAACATGCCAGGAGACTCTTGCCTCAAAACATTTGTGGGGCCGGCCCAGTGGTACACTGCTACAGTGTGCCGCTTGGGAGTGCAGCGGCGCTCCCGCTGAGGGTTCGGATCCCACATACAGACCAGCCGCTCACTGGCTGAGCGAGGTGCGGACGCAACACCGAGGGTTGCGATTCCGTTGCCGGTCCCGGTCCGGTATGTGCGCAACACTGAGGGTTGTGATCCGTTGCCGGTCACAAAAAAAGACAAAAAGGGAAAAAAAAAAACATTTGTACTGGTTCCCAATGTATGGAATGCTCTTCAAATAGCCACACAGCTCTTTCCTACTTCCTCCTGGTCCCAACCGAAAGTCACTTTCTTAGTGGGGACTTCCTGGGCCACCTAATACTGCAGCCTGTGCACACCAGCCCATGTCCATTTCTTAATCTTCATCCTCACTATATATTTTTCTTCATGACTTTTTACTGTCTTTCTTACTGTAGTTTTTTCCTATTTTTATTTTTTATTGTATGTCCTCCCACTAGAATGTAAGTTCTATGACAGAAGGATTTTGTTTTGTTTTGTTTTCTTCACTGTGTTATCTTTATTGCTTAGAAAAATGGCCAGTACATAGTAAAAGCTCAATAAAAATTTGTTCAATAAATTGATGATAACTTTAGTGTTTTTTTGTTACTGATTTCTAACAAATGTTTTGAGGGCAAAGAATATTCTGTATAATATATATTCTTTGAAATTTATTTAGACTGCTTCATAATATATTATGTAAATAATTTGATGAACAATTTACTTATTTTAGAGAAAGTAATCTTGGTGCCAGTTATGTTGTATGTTAAGACTGCGCAAATCTCTTTTTTCTCCTTTTCCTCCCATTATTCTGTCAAGCAAAGTAAAAGGCATTTTGAAAATTAGGTTTTTAAGAGTTTTTACTTCAACTACAATTACTTCACTTTCATGACATTGTTAACTAACTTCCTACTTCATTGTGTTACACCTCACAACATTAACATTATTATTTTATTAATGTAATTATTATCTTATACACATCGCACTTTTTATATTTTTCCTTTTATGTTTAGCAGTATCTGTGGTGACCACTCCTACCTTCATCGCAGAATTTCTTTATAGAATCATTTTCCTTCTTCCATGAGAGGATGAAGGTCCTTTGGTAAATTTACTAAGATTTACTTATCCAATGAGTATTTATTATACACACTCAAATTTGAAAGATGACTTTCTTGTATATAGAAGTCTAATTTGAGAGTTATTTTCTTTCAGCATTGGAAATATAACTTTGTTTGGCTTTCCCAGTTGCTAGTAAGAAAACTGCATTAGTACAATTGTCTTTATTATTATTATTTTTTATTTTTTATTTTTACTTTGTCAATATACAATGTAGTTAGTTATTGTGTCCCATCACCAAAACCTCCCTCCTTCCTCCCTCTCCCCCCTCCCACCCAGATGTGTCCCCTCCATTTTCTCGTTGTAAGAGCTTCAAAAAAAAAAAAAAGTTGAGGTTGTTAAATCTTCCTCTCCCCCCCCCGGTTTTTGTTGTTGTTGTTGTTGTTGATGTTGTTGTTGTTGCTGTTT
>NW_007730385.1:95425-194189 GCF_000696425.1 Galeopterus variegatus
GATGAAGTCATACTGTCCCTGTTTGCAGATGACATGATCCTATATATCGAACAGCCCAAATCATCTATTAAAAAACTCTTAGAGGTGATAAAAGAGTTCAGCACAGTAGCAGGATATAAAATCAACACACAAAAATCAGTAGCATTTCTTTTCACCAATAGTGAACAAGCAGAAAGAGAAATAAGAAAGCCTGCCCATTTACAATAGCCACCAAAAAAATAAAATACTTAGGAATTGAACTAACTAAGGATGTGAAAAATCTCTATAACGAGAACTATAAACCACTCCTGAGAGAAATTAGAGAGGATACAAGAAGATGGAAAGACATCCCATGCTCCTGGATTGGAAGAATCAATATAGTGAAAATGACTATACTACCCAAAGTAATATACAAATTTAATGCAATCCCCATCAAAATTCCTATGACATTTCTCACAGAAATGGAAAGAACTATACAGTTATTTATCTGGAATAACAAAAGACCACGAATAGCCAAAGCAACGCTGAGCAAAAAAAATAAAGCTGGAGGTATTACTCTACCTGACTTTAAACTATACTACAAAGCTATAATAACCAAAACAGCATGGTATTGGTATAATAACAGAGACTCTGATCAATGGAATAGAATAGAGCACCCTGAAATCAACCCACGCACTTACTGCCATTTGATCTTTGACAAAGGCATCAAGTCTATTCACTGGGGTCGGGACTCCCTCTTCAGCAAAGGGTGCTGGGATAACTGGTTATCCATTTGCAGGAGATTGAAACTAGACCCATACCTCTCACCATGTACTAAAATCAACTCAAAATGGATCAAGGATTTAAATATACACCCCGAAACAATAAAACTTATTAAAGAAAACAATTGTCTTTATTTTTAAGCTTAAGTTTTGTTTATCTGACTGCTTGTAAGATTTCCTCTTCCTCTTGCTGTGCTGGAGTTTTAATAATGTGTCTAACTTTGTTTTTGTGTTAATGTGTGGGAGGGGGAATGACCTGGTATACTTTGTACTTCCTTTATCTGTGAATTGATGTATTTCATCAGTTTTAGACAATTTGTAGATCTCTTTATATAGCTCATTACCTTTTTTCATTTAATCTTAAATTCTGGGACTTCGATTAGACATATGTTTGAACTTCTCATTTTAAACTCTGTCCCCCTTTTTCTCTCTCTGTAAACTATTTTTTGTGTGTTTCACTACAATTTGCATATTTTGTCCATTTCTTCACATCTGATTTTCTGATTACTAATTCACTCTTCAGTTGTATCTAGTAATCTGTTTAAATTGTCTGTTGAGTTTTTAATTCTAAATGTTAGCTTTTATTTTTAACTTTGTATTTATTTTAATCTTCTAATCATTTATGTTTGTAGATTACTTTTGTAATGTCATTTTAAAAATATTTTTATTTTGATTCCATAAGTGATTATTACAATACCCAGAGTGCTTCTTCTTTATGCTGATGCTCAACGCTTGTGCCTTGCTTCCTTTTGGGGTGTGATCTAATTATGAGCATTTTTCTTTCTGATCTAACTCTGTGGGTTTCTGAGGGCCTAAATGTGAAATGCCTTGAACTATAAAGGATTTATATTTACTTCTGCTATGATCCAAGAGGTTCTGGTAACTACTCAAAGGCTACTTGAAGAGGAGCCTGGTTTGGCTCCTGAACACTGTGATACATTTCGTGACAGCATTTGATCCCAGGGTTGGTAAAAGTATTTGTATTTCAGACAAACTCAGCTTTCAGGTTAGATTATTCTTCACTGCTTCCTGCTCAGATTTTAACTCTTAAATTTGCTCTTTGCTCATTTGGTCCCTTGGAAATTTCCCTTATTTCTTGAAAACCAGTAAAGTATTTTTATCTAAGATTTAGTTGTTTTGTAGGAGGAGGACTCTTCTTAGTGTCTAATCCACCATGCTGATGACAACAGAAATGTTTTAAAAACTGTTTAATTCTATAAAATTTTCAATGTTAATTTCTTCAGTGAAAGGGATTATATGCATCTTAATCAAAACTTCTGTAGACGTGGTAAAAATGCAGTACCATCAGCATTTTAAATTTGCAGTGGCTAAATTAGTTAAAATCCCTGTGACTAACAATGTATTATATAAAACATGTCCTACCAGTGACTTAAGTCATTCTCTAATCACAAAAAATAAGATTAAGAAAAGAGCAAAATAAGTACAAGCTGCTTAATAGTGACTACTGGCATGTAGCCAATCTATAAGGAATAAAAAAAGAAATTATCTCAATTATACACCTATGCTCACCTAATAAGAAAGTATTCCATTGATTCTTTACATTGACTATTTTGGGTGTTCGGCACCATAAACATTCAACTTTGCTACAATAATAGTATCATCTTCAAAAAACAAAGCTTCTTATAAACTTACGTGATTTAATATTTGCTTAGCTATTCATATACTCCATTCTATTACCCACTTCCTGGATATTAAGAGAATTTGCAAACATGAGAGTCTGAGTATCACTATCAATTTACATTAACATAAAACTCTTCTTCAAACTGTCTGTAATTATTTCATGCTTCATAAATCCAACTTGTGTTAATTCACCCATAACTCTTTCAAGTCTTGTTGCCAAAATCTTGGCATTTATCTTTATAGCGCTTTTAGTTATTAACGGGCCTATAATTTTTAAGACTGTTATCCCTTTTTTCTGAATTAGTAATAGGTACTTTGCTCATAGTTGGGGAAAACTCACCTTGTCCTGTGTGATCCACAACTACCGTACAAGGTGGTCAATTTTATCCTGAAATTACAAAATGACTCATTGAAAGCCATATTCTCCTGTTCTTTGCCCTTAGCAAGTTTTCAAATGTCATTTAGAGAAAATTAATTTGTCTCCACAGGACGTTCTAATCAGTGACATTGGGGATATATTTTCAAGCATTTCTTAGCTTTTAAAGTTAGTGAGAAATAAATCCACTGGAGTTATGACACCATTTTTCCCCCTTTTATTAAGACCAAAGGAAATGAGAAAATTCTGTCTGCCATCACAGCACTTGGAGCCTATTTTCCCTGAGGAAAAACACACTTAGATATAGGACAGACACTGGGGTGAAACACTATGTTTGAGTGCTAGGAAAATTGTTCCTTAGAGGCCTGAAAGGTTAATGTGTCTTATTAAATTACTACCATTGAACAGGTTGTGTAGAAGGTCAGAACGAGAAGACGCTAAAGAAATCATCTAACACTACAAAATCATTTTATAGGTAAAAAAAACTGAGGCTTCGGAAAGTTATGTAATTTGTTGAAAGTCACACGATTAATTAATAATAGATTCAAAATGAGAACTTAGGTTTCTGATTCTTAAAGGTATGACTCCTGTACCATTGAAAAGGTATTAATCCTATTTCACCTTAATTAAACTCGATAATCTATTTTTTCATTTTAAAAATTTACTTATATAATTAACATCTTTTGAACATATTTTAGATGTGGGACTCTTTTCTAAGAATTAGGTATCAGGAGATATTTCATAGACCCCATCATCAATGGACTCATGGTCCAAAGGCAGAAATAAACATGTGAATAATTACAGAGGACTATGTGATAGGATAGTGAGACTAGATGGGCAGGAGCCAAATCTGGAAAGGTTTTTATTACATGTTGACTAATTCTGACTTTATCTTAAAGGCAAAGAAAAAATACCAAAGGATTCCTAGCAGACCAGCACTAGAGTAAGTTTATTGTTTTTGGAAGCTCAGGCTATGCCAAAAGTTTAAACAGTGGTTGGGGTGGAAAACAAGAGACCAGTCAACAGGCTATTATATTATTAATACACAGATACAAAGAATAAAAGGGCTAGACCAAAGTCATTATAATGGGTCTAAAGAGAATAATTTGAGAATGTTGTTTACCGTTACTGAGATATAATTGGCAAACAAAAATTGAGTACATTCAAGATGTACAGTGTGATGATTTGATACATCATTACATTATGTAATGATTGCCACAATCAAATTAACACATCCGTCGCCACCCATAGAAATTTGATAAAAGAACAGATATCAAGTGTCTTCACCACATACACACAAAGAAAAAAAGCTTTTAAGTAGTCCATAATTTAGAGACTCAGATAACTAAGTAACTAGTGCCACATGCAAGAATAAAGAACATAGTGAGAGAAACACTTTTGGGAGTGGAGGGCTAAACTAATCTATTTTTGGATTTGTTAAATTTGAGCTATCTGGGGGCTGGCCCAGTGGCGCACTGCTATAGTGCGCCGCTAGGGAAGCGCGGCAGCGCTCCCTCCTGAGGGTTCGGATCCCACATACAGACCTGTTCCCGCTCACTGGCTGAGCGAGGCGCGGGAGCAACACCGAGGGTTGCGATCCCGTTGCCGGTCCCGGTCCGGTACGGGGGCGACACTGAGGGTTGCGATCCATTGCCGGACACGGAAAAAGACAAAAAGAAAAAAAAAAAAAAATTTGAGCTATCTGTTAGATATTTAGGTAAATATTGTACTTGTGGTAAAATAGAACCTAAGAAAGATGTGGTCTAATAATAGAGATTTAGGAACATAAGAATAAGTGGAAATTAAATTTATGAATGTGAATATATTTATATGCAAATATGATAATTTACAGGATGGAGTCAAATTAAATAAAGGGTTGAAGATAGGACTGTAGAATAACAACATTAAAGAAAAGGGTAAAGAAAGAAAAAAATAGAGTGGGTAGAGAAGTAGAAATATAGAAATAAGGAGGTACTATCCTGGAAGACCATGATGGAGAGAACTTTACAATAGAGAAAGTACCCTTCAAGGCCATGTGCTACCGAGGGCTTAAGTGAGATAATAACTCATAAACTTATCTTGGTTTAGTAACACAAAGAAGTTCTCAGTTGACCTAAAAATGTAGTAGCTTCAGTCCGGTGGTGACAGTAGAAGCCATTTTACATGACCAAGGTGTTGGTGAATGGGAGTTGTAGAAGTGGAAAGCTGCATGAAGTCTACTTTTTCAGAAGTTTCTCCATGAAGGAAAAGAAAAAGAAAATTAGAAAACTAGAGATGGATACATGCAAAGAGACAAAAATAATAAAAGAGATAGAAATGAAATGTTCTATTACAGTATTAAAGTAAAATATTCACCAAATGTTTAAATTGTGAGAAATTTTAGAGGCTCACCCTGGGCTGTTCACATACATAAGTAAGGTCCAAAGAGACAAAGTTAAGTGACCACTGTCAATTAGTGACTGATTCAGGAGCAGATCTGAGGTCTCCACAGCAAAACATGGTATTGCTCTGTGCTCTACTCAGTTAAACACATGGCAAAGTTTTATTGTTAAGAAACTTCTATTACTGACGAACCCCAATATTTCCTATCAAATATGGAAGGAGAATTTGAATTGATACATTTATTATTATTGGTGAACACAGATCTGGAAAATTATTTTTCTGAGTGATTTAGAGAGCCAGTCAGGAGCTATGTAGATTATGCAAAGTGATTTTGTTGAGGAGAAAAGAGAGCCTAAAAATCTTTTAAAACTGATTTCAAAGAACCTTAACTATAGTAATGTTATTGCTTATTTTCTGTCCCTTAAGTTTCTATCACTGTTTAGTTATATTTTTTCTTTATTTCAATAAATAAATAATAAATAATTTGTCTTTCAAGGATATTCCCACAGTGATGACATTATTCATCTATCTTTTTCTTTAATGATTTCCCTACACTTTACTAGTTCTTCTCTGAAAGTATTCTCTAAAGGGAAATAATCTGAAAAGCATCAGGCATTTCAGAGCACAGACCTTTTTCTTTAAATTCTATTATTGTCTTATCAGTTTCACTACACATTTTTACCTAAATGGGAAATCTTCATCTTGAATTGTATGTAATTCATTGTAAATTATTTGAAATGTCATAAGGTGTTGATACCTCTGTAAAACAGGAAAGGTCGAGATTAGATGTCCCAAGAATGGATACGAGGTCTGTTTCCTTTAGTTCTGTACTCTAGCACCCAGCTCCCACTGAAAGAACAAAAAGTGTTCTAAAGAAAAAGCAAAAATACATGCATCAGAACAAGGGACATTTTAGCTAGTACATTTTGCAGTAAGTACAGGGTACTGTGTGTGGTCGCAGTGAATTATTTATTATTAGTATAAAACTTTGTCTCAGTCTGCTCAGGACAGCCCCAGTTATTTACACTAGTTGCCCTTATGTCTGGCTTGGTAAAAACCACCTTTCATTTTCAAAAATATCTCAGTTTTGGTAATTTATATAGCTCCCGTATTTATTAGCTATACTTGCCAGCTTACTAATGAGTTATTTTTTTTTCTTTCTATACTTTCTTATATCTTCGATAATAATGTGAAAGTTGAAAATAACTAGTAGGGAGTTATTTTCCAGAATTGGTCATATTCAATCTAAAAGGTGTATGAAAAAGAATGGTATACACAAAATAAAATAAAAATTGGAATAATTATTTGGATAAATCTGATAATATATTCTCTTGTTCCAATTATCTTAACAGTTCAGGAAAATGTTTTGATTGATTTTTAATTAGGTGCTCTAGAAATAGATTTTTGTGGACCTTCTAAATCATATAGGGTCACTAAAATATATATAAACTAAAAAAACTACAGGCAAGAGTAAATATTTTTCATAAACTGCAGACTTTTATCAACTATCATCTTTAGTGATGGGTAAAGTGAGCAGTGCACTACAAAGTGTGGTAGTCTCTTTTTCTGCAGTTTGTCTTTCTATGGTTTCAGTTACCTGCATGGCCCAAAAATATTAAATGAAAAATTCCAGAAATAAACAATTTATGTTTTAAATTGTGCGTCATTCTGAGTAATGTGAAATCTCACTCTGTCTCATTCCTCCTGACCTGAACTTGAATCATCCCTTTGTCCAGGGTACCCACACTGTCTACACTACCTACCTTTAATCACTTAGTAGCCATCTTGGTTATTAGATCGACTGTTACATCATAGTGCTTGGATCCAAGTAACCCTTATTTGACTTAATATAGGCCCCAAAACACAAGAGTAGTGATGCTGGAGTATTGTAATAATTGTTCTATTTTATTATTAATTTTTGTTAATCTCTTACTGTGCCTAGTTTACAAAGTGAATTTTATCATAAGTGTGTATAGATATTAATAATATAGTAAACATAGGGTTTAGTGTTATTTTCTATTTCAGGCATCCACCCAGGTTCTTGAAACATACCCACTTCATATAAAGGGGGAATACTTTACATACTGTCCATGTAAGATGTGAGAATGACCCTATGTTAACATTGAAAGAAAGGATTAGAATTTTAATTATCCTATTAACTTCTTAATAGGTCACTTAATGACTTCTTTTTAATCTTCAACAATGGGCTCTAGAGCACTAAGATTATTTAAAATTTCAATATGATATTAGGGTATATAGAAGATATATGGCTTTTTCATTGCAAATAAAACAAAACTTCTAGAAGAGTAAATAACATTTATAGTATCTGAGAAAAGTTATGTGGCATATTATAGCAATCAATCTTCTTCATGACAACATAATTTAAAGATTACATTGTAGTATTTAAAGATTAAGTTTTAAAAAATTCCATGGCTTTACATTTTTAAAATAATAATTCAATTGTAAAATGTTTCAATCCAATTCAAAACAAGTACTGAAGTTTTACTAGTGAGCAACTGTTGGGCATCAAAGCAGAAATGTGCCCTGCTGACACCTGCTACCAGGAACCCACAGTTGAGTGAGGAAGAAAGATGCTAGCTACTCTATTAAAGTTAGACACCATTAAAGACACTAAAGGAGGTGACAAAAATAATTCTACAGAGTCACAGGAGGAAACAAGAGTTATTCTCACTCTTGATCATGTAAATTTGTTTTCCCATTTGATCTGGCCTTTAAAGATGAGTGTTTATGATTATAATCAATAATCCAACATCATACCTGCTGGGTTCCAGGTACTGATCAAATATTTTATTCCAGATAATACAATGAGATACGTAAATTAAAATTATCTTATTACAGATGAAGAAACTCAATCAATGTTAAGGTTACCAGAATCAGCCATATTTTTAGCACCATATTTGGTGTTCCCAATTTTTCCTGTTATTGCTTCCAATTTTTCCCGTTATAAGTAATGCACGATTGAATATTTTGTGTACACTGCTCCTTTTGTACGATTGCAGGAATTTCTCTGGAATAAATACTTAGCACTATTTCCGAGTAATTGCGTATGCTTCTTTTCAGATTTACTGAACACTGACAGACATTTTTCCAAAAGAATTGTATTAATTTTAAAATTTGCCCCACTGTGTAAGAAAGAACACATTTCCTCTAGTATGTGTTCTTCCACATTCTTACTAACACCTACTATTATATTCTTTAATTTTTTCCGTTCTAGCAGAAAAAGTCCATTGCTTCTAAGTTTTCTAATACTCAGTATTGAACTGGAGCATATTTTCATTTGTTTAGTAGCTATTAAGATTCTCATTTCTGTGACTATTCTATTGACATCATTGACACCATTTTAATTGGATGGTTCTCTCTTGTTTGCCCTTATTGATTTGTAGCTATTTATATATTCTAAATAGTATTATGTTCTATGTTTTAAAACCTTTACTTGCATATTAATAATGTGGGCCAAAGTTTTTTGTTTTTATTTTTTCTTGTTTGGCAATTTTTTTTTTTTGGTATAATGCACACTACAAAATTCACTCTTTTTAGTGTAATCACCTCCCACAATCAAGGTATAGAGCAGTTGAAAGATTCCCTAATAACTCTCTGTAGTCAACCTCTTCCTCCAGCTCTGACCTCTGGCAACCACTGATTGATCTATCTCCTATCTCCAGAATGCAATAACAATATAAATGGAATCATATTATGTATAGTCTTTAGGGTGTACACAATAAAATACTTCCCAGCTATATTTAGTACTATAGATAATTGTATATATACACATAAGGGAACTTCAAAAAGTTCATGGAAAGATTTTAATTCTATTTTTCCATAAACTTTTTGAAGTACCTTCATATATAGATAGATAGATAGATAGATAGATAGATAGATAGATACATAGATAGATACATAGATAGATATAGATATATACGTATGTATGTATGTATAGCTATGAAGTATTTTACTGCATGCATGCACAAAATTTGCTTGTTTATTCACCAGGTGAAGGACACTTGGGTTGCTTCAACACAAATGGAATTGGAACACCTCCTACATTTACCATTTCTATGTGTTTTACGATGTCCTTGGGGCTATGTACGCATTCATCATCAATAACAGAATATGGGGCTTACCAAGTTTCTACATAACATGGGCAGCTGCAGAAACAAAAATGTATGCTTTTTGCCAATTGATTTTATTGTGACTTATGTTCTAGTTACACCTGGAATTGCACATATATTATTCAATAAAGGGAATAATTTTAAGCTTGGGTAACAGAATATTTTTAAATAAATAGTTTTTTTCTTAAATTCATAGCTTAAGTTTTAAAAAAGGCAACACCAAACATATTTGACATTTACAAAATCTCAAGGTACCTCTTATGAAAGGGTTAAAGATATAACAACAATACTCAATAGAGATTGGGGGCATTTTGAGAGAAGAGAATACATATTTTTGAAAAAGATAGCAAACCATTTCCTTGTGAACATATTTCTAAAATAATTATGTAAGTCTATAAGCTGAAGCAACTCATTTAATATACATTAATTCATTAATTTTGTAATTATACATCTCTTTCATTAATTAAGAGTAAAGTTGTTTTGAAAATAACCTATATCGCTAACCTACAACCAACTTGGTTTTTAGTTCCATAGTAACAGGAACCTTTAACAACAGTTCATTTTACAATTCTTTTAGGATTCTTGTAGTTCAATTTTCTTTATTCTATTTCTATTAAAATGTTTATTGTTGGATTCATAGAAAAATAGTACATGAATTTTAACCTTATAAACTTTTGGAATGGTAAGTGTAAATAGACAAGAAAGTTAAGTTTCTATTTATTTGATAACTGAAGAAATAAAATAAAAAGCAGCAACAATTATTCTAGCAAAACAATCATATAAACCCTAAGCTTTTGATCATGAGACCTAATTTTAACTTAAGCATCTGCCCTTTACTTTGAAATATCATCTCCTGGGGAAAGATAGCCAACTTAAATAAATAGAGGAGAACCCCATAAGACTGTTGTGAACAATAAACCAAAAAATATTAATGTATTGCAAAAATAAAATTCAAGTATTATTAAAATATGAGGGGTCTTCAGAAAGTTCATGGAAGCATTCATATAATCTTTTAAATTCACTGTTTCTTCAAACTTTCTGAAGTACTCTCATATAGTTTTCACCCCATTTTCCAAAATGACAAAATATCATAATATGTAAGAGAAAAGCATTACATAGTAAATTTTTGCCTTCATATGACTTACATTCCACTAAAGATATGTTTCCATGTTCGGGGAGGGGGTGGGTGAGGAGCCACTAAAGGAATAAATAAGTGCAATAGACTAGATGCGGGGTTATAATATTTAAATCAAAAATTGTTAATTGTGACTGGATACACCAATAACTAGAATAGATCTGTCAATAAGTCTCAGAAAATTGTAGACTTTTTTGGTAAGTACAGGAATCAAAAACATTTAATTGACAAAGGCCAACTAAAATAAAATATAGTATGTAGGAAAATATAATTAGCTAATCCAAAATACTTTTTTAAAATGGGTAAACTTTTATTTTGTTACCACATCATTAGAATAAAATACTTGAAAACTCATGCAAATAAAAACAACAACAAAAACCAAACTTTTGAATAAAGAAACAAAGTTGGTCAAAAAGAAATCATTAGTAGTAAAAATTATAACTGAGTAATAGGTGGTTATAATGCATGTGGTTTGAAACTTGCTCAGGCCGTTATTGGGTTCACGCTCCCTTAAGTAAAACACATTATTCCTGTGATAACAGATTTTCCAATGTCACTTTTCACTCTTCCAGTGTGCCTATTCTATGAAAATGACCTGTTCTCTTCTCCCTCCCTCCCCAGATTTCAATAACCAAGATATAAAATCTCTCTAGACTGTCAATAGAACCTCCCTGAGGTTTTGCTAACATAGAGCCCTGAACCATTTCATAGCTGTACTGTCTCAGAATCTCCAGAAGTGGAGCTCAGTAGTCAGTATTATTAAATCCAGTATAAGCTCCTCATATGATGTTAGCCACATTTTTAAACCACTGCTTTTTACAATATGGAGATACCTATTTTCCTAATAACTAAACAAATAGATTTGAGAGGGAAAATAATTAACCATTGTTTCAAAGAAAGGAAGTAATAAATGATTTTTTTGGTCTATATATATGAACTTCCTTTTATTTCCATTCTTTTTCCTGGCCATGTCTTCCAAAAGTCGTCAGTTTTGGTTTTGGGTTTTTTTTTTAGAAATTTATTTATGTTTTAATTGAAATATATTGATTGTACATATTTAGGAGGTACAGAGTTATATTTCAATACATGTATACAATGCGTAATGTTCAGATCAGGGCAGTCAGCATATTCTTCATTGCAAGTATTTTTCATTTCTTTATGATGAGAACATCTAAGCTTCTCCGTTCTAGAAATTTGAGAACACAAAATAAATTGCTGTCAATTATGGATGCCTAGCACTACAGTACACCAGTAGAACTTATTTTTCTTATATAGATGTAATTTTGTGTCCATTAACATGCAGATGCAGGAGTTAGATTTTCTTTAAAGAGGAAGGCTATAAAATCATCAAGTTTAGACAGGAAGTCTATTTTAATTCCCACCTGGATTTTAGTGATATTTATTTGTGTTTTATTTTACACACAACTCTTGGTTCCTAACATGAGAGAATCAAAGATCTTTTTGGCCCTGATTACCTATCAGACCTCTCGACATTCTTCTTAGCTACCACAAGCCCTGCACACATTTTGACCCTTACTTTCTGTAGCAGGGCCTCTAATTGACTACCAGGTACTGCATCTACTTACGTCTTCCCTTATTAAAAAAACAAACAAAAACCCTAATTTTTATTCAGGATAGCAAGTTCCTAGCCAACAAATTTCTTAGCCTCCCATTAGGTATGCCTGTATCACTAAGTTTTTACATACTAATGGGTTTTAAGTGGGAATGCTGCATGACTTCTGGGAAGGCTGCCTGAAGGAAACTGACTCCCTGAGATAAAAGACCTTCCCTCCTTCCATCTTCATCCTTTCTGCTCAGAATGTAGGCATGGTGACTGGAGCATCAGAAGCTATATTGGGCCATAACATAACCTCGGAAATGAAAACAGCTTAGTTACCTAAAAATGCCATAGAGTCACAACACTAGTCATGGATTGATTGTACCCAAGTTTTGTTTTGTTTTGTTTTATGTAAGAGAAACTAATTTTATATTTTATTTTATCCACTGTGGTCAGATTCATGTTACTAACATCTTTGCAATTCTTCACTGACACACTTGCTGTTTTTGAGTAACGTGAGTTGATTCTTATCATCTGTGACTCAGATTTATGGTAAAAAATAATCGCCCAAATCCTTGTGACTCCATCTTTCTGGTCTGTAATGGCAACAAGTATATTTTAACCCCCATAGTAGGTTCTTTGTCTGGGAATTACTAGAAGAGTTTGGGAAGTGAATTTTTTTTTTTTCTCTATCTCAGTATCTTCTGTGTGTAGATATTACTCTTTATATAGTAGTTCAACAATTAGGAAGGTACTACTGCATCAAATAGAAGAGCATTCCTCACCTCTGCCTATTCCAGCTATTACCTCAATCTCCTTTTCTTGAAGCAATGATCATTTAAGATTGAGCTCTTTTGGGAGAAAGGGTTTCTGTGTTATTCTAAAGCAAAACAGAACTGGGGTTGGTATTAGTAATGGTATTCCTGGTCTAGAATCAGTGTGCTGTTTTCCTAAGGATGACCCTCACTTTCAATCTTTCTGTTGTCTTCTGAGGTCCACTATTGAAGATATAGAAAGGAGGAGAGCGAACTTTTTTTTTCCCCCTTCAAGTTTGGAGAAAATACAAGTCTTCTGAAGGAAAAACAGTTATTATCTAAAGACTCACTTTTGCTTTCAGCGATTTTCTCATCACTTCTGAAAAAACATCCTATAGATTTATATGTAGGTAATCTCAGAAACTAAAAAGAAAAAGCTTTTTCTACTTGACCCTGCAATTATGATATTTATTATGTACAATTATCATCAAATCTCTAGCAAACTTCTTTTTCTTTTTTCCCCAGCTTTATTGATGTATATTGACAAATAAAAATTGTGTATATTTATTGTGTAAAATATGATATTTTGATATATGTATATATTGCAAAATGATTAAATCAAGCCATTATCCTATCCATCACCTTACATACTGTGTGATGAGAACATTTAAGATCTACTTTCAGCAATTTTTAAGTATATCATATCTTATTATTAACTACACATCATTATTAACTATGGTCACTGTGCTGTACGATAGATCTCTAGAGCTCATTCATCTTCTCTAACTGAAACTCTGTACCCTTTGACTAACATCTGCCCACCTTTTCATCTCCAGTCCTTGGAAACTACCATTCTACTGTCTGCTTCTATGAACTCAACTTTTTTAGATTCCACATATAAGTGAAATCACGAGATATGGTTTTTCTGTGTCTGGCTTATTTCACTTAGCATAATATTCTCCAGGTTTATCCATTTTGTCATTTGCAAATGACAGGATTTCAATCTTTTCAAAGGCTGAGTAGTATTCCATTGTATATATATGCCACATTTTCTTTATCCATTCATCCATCAATAGACTTCGTGATTCTACTATCATGAACAGTGCTGCAATGAACACGCGAATGCAAATATCTCTTCAAGATACTGATTTTGTTTCTTTGGGATATATACTCAGTAGTAGGATTGCTGGACATACAGTATTTCTATTTTTAGCTTTTTAAGGAATCTTTGTACTGTTTTCCATATGGTTGCATTAATTTACACTCCCACGAACAGTATATTAGTTCCCTTTTCTCTATACCCTTGCCAACACTTAACTTTTGTCTTTTTGAATCTAACAAATGTTTGATCTTTCAACATATTTGTTTCACATAACATTTATTCATTTTATGGTTGTATAAACAAGGTTATAGCTTAGCCATGGATTCCCAATGTGATATAGCCAACAATTTATTCAACCACATTCTATCTATCTACCTATCTAGAGAGAAGCAGTCCATAGATATTGAATTACTAAAAGTTTTTACTCTCTTATAGCAGTTCACAGTGCCACATAATAGAAACAAAAAACATAACAATTCCTTTGAAAAGTTATTTTTAAAGTTTATTTCTTTTTGCAATATTCTAGTTTTCCTAATTAATTTTTTTTAAAAAATAAAAACTAAACTATTTCCAATTAGCAATATATCCCTTTCTGCAATAATCCTGGGTGAGAATTTAGTGTATTAAACTTTCTGCAATAATCCTGGGTGAGAATTTAGTGTATTAAAACTTATAGAAATATCAGCACAGGAGTAGCATGGAAAAAATGGGGCAATAAGCTGGGGACTGCTTCTCAAGAACCTCAGAAGAGACCTGGTAGCCCCCAAACAGACAGAAGTCAGAGCAAAAGGGAGACCAACCCTGGGAGCTAAGGTTCCATGTAGAATGTAAGGTGTGATATGCATCAGATGTCTCCTGGGGCCACTGTAAAGACAAGTACTTGTCACAAGACAGTCCAAAGGAGCTCACACAGCCCGGTGGGGACCTGGTACCAGTGACTGACACGCCACATCACAGAGTTACATGAAGACATATGGATAGAAGTTAAAAGAAACTCAATTTTTTTGGCATAAAGCATCTACAAAGTGAGTAATCTTTCTTTACTTCAATCTTTCTTCCTCTTGAACCCCACTATGTATTAACAATCTTTTCCTCTGTATCCACAGAGTCTCCCCTTAATTTAAATTAAAAACTATACAAAGATAAATGCTATAATTACACCACTATTAATAATGATTCGTAGCAAACTCTGTATTAAACTATACCCAGAAATAATCTTTTAAAGGGTTTGTTTTATCATATGCTGCTCACTGAAAGAAGACAATACATCTAAGTGGGACTTGTGGCTGAAATGTTAACAGAGGCAATTTAGCATGAGTTTATTATAGTTATGATGTCTTTTATAAATAGTAATAACTGTAGTTCTCCATCATCATTAACATGTAAACAGTTTTGTAGAGTCTTTTGAATTATAATCACTTCAAACTGATTAACTCAAATTTTAGCAGATCACAAACTCTTCTGGGAGGTTAGGGAACTAGAGCTTCTTTATGCCTGCCTTTCAGATCTGTGTCTGCTACTTTTATACTTGGCTAAGTGGGGGAGGACCAAGGTACAGTAACGCACTCCCTCCCTCCCTTTCACACACAAACAAAAGGAATGACTGAGGTGACTGAATGATTTCCCCTATGAACTATCACAAAGAGCAAAGAACAGGAATGTTTCCACTTTCATATTTGGTGACTCAGCCTATCACATGCTCATACCCCAAGCTTATACTTGTGAATCCTAATAGTAGTTATGCTGAATCATTTTAATACATGGGATAGATTTCTCCTGCAACTTAAATGCTTATGCATGCAGGAACAACCAATACATACTTACTGAAAGAAAGTGGTGGTTCAAACAATATAAAGCCAATAATGAAGCTTGGGGAGCCATACAATACTCCTCTTTTAGGCTAGTCTCTTGTTTCAAAACAGTAATATAGAGTTTGCCTCAAAGAATCAAATCTAATATTCATGAGATTAAGCTGAGTTTATAAAATGTCTTAAGAATGTTGGATTTCATTTTTAGGTTTCTCCTGAAAACTTCTTTTTTGCCTTTTTCAAAAACATCTCCATCAGTCTGACAAATCTTTGCCCACTGTGACCCTGTTTTCTTTTTACTGTCATTCTTGATTGCCTGTAGATTTCAAATATTTATAACCAAGGGTGATTCTGATGGATATTGCTTAAAAAGGGGGGGGGGTAATGTGATAAAAGTTCTGATTTTTGTATATTTCCCTACAGGATTGATACAAATAAAGCACACAGTTATACATTTTTCAAGATTTAGATGAAGGTTCACATCCTGTATTGTAGAAAATTAAAGCATTTCTACTCTATAAAAGGTAGAAAGTGGGCATTTGTGACCTGAATAGCACAGCTGAAATTATACATCAAATTCATGAAAGAATGCTTCCAGGGTCTAATGGATTCAGAAATGGAATATTTGTTCCACATGGCGTGATGAACTCTGCTGACTGGATGTGGCCATTGGGCTGTGTTTAACCACTTTGATCTTTCTCAAAATCCAATTGACATCAGACACATTTATAACAAACATAAGTTTGTAAGCATTGTTATCTACTGGTAAAGATAAGTAGAATCTGGACAACACAAAGAAAAATTATAAATTAAGGAAAAAAATTGGGTACAAATGCTTTGGTATCTTTGTAGTATCATAATCTTGAGGGCAGACTTTATTCTACTCAAGCAGGATCAAGAATAATCGACAGTTCTAACCCTGTACTAGCTCCCAGATTTCGAGGCAGTAGCCCACTGATGATAACTAATTGGCAGTTTCAACACATTCGTCCTTAGTTCTTTGCAATACAGAATGCACATCTCTGGTACTTCACACAGTATCACTGATGACTTCATAATAGTGGCAACTTTTTTTTTAATAATAAGAGATTGTTATTTCAGTGAACAATAAAACCAGCATTATTGTTTATTTTAGAAATACTTTTACCTGGCTGGCCCTGCGTGTTTGCCTGTTTACTTTGTTTCTTACTTTCTTTCTTCCTCTTATTGTTCTTTTTCTCCTTCCTTCCTTTCTTTCTTCTTTCTTCTCAATTTTAATAATAATTGCCCTTGAGTATCTTCTATGTATCAGATGTTACCCTAAGTGGTTAAACAAGTCTCTCGTCTGCATAGAATTTAATTTTAATAGAGGCAGACTGATAATAAACAACTGAATGAATTTATAATCATTCAGATGGTGATAAGAGATATGGTAAAAACCTAAAACAGGGTAAAGGGGACAGACAGTATTATTGGCTGGGAGAGGGCAGATGCTATTTTATATAAAGTGTTAGGAAAGGCTCTCCTGACAAGATGCTATTTGAGCAATGACCTGACAAAAAGGAAATGAGGAAGCATCTGCCTCTATGGAGGAAGAACATCTAAAGCAGAGACAACAGCAGGTGCAAAGCCTTGAGGCAGGAGAATGCTTAGTTTATTCAACTTTCAAGCTCAGCAAGGGTTTGTAAGAATAAAATTGGAAGGGGAGAATTCAGAAAGGGGTAGCACAGGTCTTTGAAAGCAAGTAGGACTTTGAGTTTTACTCAGAGTGATGGAAACTAGTGGTGAGTTTTGAGTGTTAGAATCTGACTCATGATGGGAAATGATCCTTCTGGCTTCTGAGCAGACACCATTGCCCCAAAGAGCATCATAGAGCAATATGAAGAGAAAATCCATTCCCTAGAGTCAGGGAAGAGAATTTTTATAGTGTGCAATGGAGTAAAAAAAATCCAAAGCACTTATTCCACAGTGCATTATATTTGTCTTTCTCTATGAAAGAAATCTTCCTATATTAATAAAGGCAATAATCTTAGATTTTTGTCAAGGTCCTAGTGCCGGGATGAAAATCTCAAGAAAATATCTACCTTCCTAAATCCCTGAAGAAGCTGTTTTACTGAGGTTTGTCCTGGTCGCTTGTGTTATATGGATCTTTGCATTCTCACTCTGGTCTTCCCTTGTCTGTTCTGTCCTGCTCCTGCACATTTGCTGCTATTGCTCTTCTCCTTGCTGTCATGAAAACTCTCCAGTGTAGACACAATTTGGGGGGGGTTACAGTGCCATGAGGAAAGGCCAAGCCAGTTGCTGAGCCTTCATCACTGATATGTAAGCCTCTTAAGTGACGCTAGCAAATGCACGACTCCATAATTCTCATTATGTGATAAACATAAACACCTGTTTGCTTTATCTGCTAAACCCAAACATTGTTCTTTGTAAATAAGTATTCAACTTAAAAAAAAGGGAAACTTCCTTTATTTTTTTTATTTATTTTTAAATGGTACTTCTTTTATTTCTAATCATGAATGTAATATTTCTGTACTTTCACTATGTACTAATTATGGGTTAATCACTGGAAAGTGTTTGATTGTTGTAAGGACTCACAAGACTCAAAAGTTTATGAAGATTTTATTTATTAGTTCTGGTTTTTTGTTTGTTTGTTTTGTTTTATTTTGTTTTTTACTCAATGAACCAATTTATCACAGGAAAAGATACAACACAGCAGTGGAATAAGAAGACTATCTATTAAAAAGTGCCCTGAAATCTTAGGCACTGACTTCTTTGCCCTCCCACCACTGTGTCACAAAGGAGACAATTTGTCTTTAGGTCTCAAACTACCACAGGTGTGCATTCAAAATACCTTGGCACTAGCTAGGAGATCTCAAAGACTGCTCATGATGGAAGTCTGTTATAATGACTTGGTCAGGTAGCATATTCTAGCCTTAAGTGTTGAATACCCCATCCCAAGTCTACAAATCATGTTCCCCCCAGGCCTGGAAGCAATTTACAGACTCATAGTTATGGGAATTCACTTATCTTTAGTTCATACCTTCCACAGCATTGGTCAATAGATCTGGAGATAAGCATGAGATCATTCCAAATTGGGTGACATTAACCCATGCTATGTACACCATTAAGTATGATATCTAATTCATCAAATAACATTGAATACTTCTATTTTCTAAGATATTTTATTATGAGTGCAGAATTTCATCAAATGCTTTTCTACAGTTTTTGAGAGATATTTTTTCTTTAATGTGGTGTTACAGTGAATCATATTGATACCAAATCAATAATACTTTTTAAGCTGAACTATCTTTGTTTCCCTTGGATAGCCCCTATGCTGCCAAAATAATTATTTTTATGCCTAATGACATCACTTTCTAAATATTTATTCCTTTTGCCTCAATAAATGAGATTAATATGTAATTTTTTAACTGACCTTGTTCAGTTTGGGAATAAAAATTATACTACACTCATAAATAAATAAATAAATAGTGAGATTTCTTTCAATTATATATTTTTTGCCAAGCATAAAGGTTTTTATACATTCTTTCTTCTTCCCACACAAAATAAGAATATAAGCATTTTACTTCTCTTTCTTCATTATTATTTAAAGTTTTGGTTAACCACTTTTTAACATAAAAACATTGGATATTTTGTATTTAAAAATCTGCAATGACATAATACAGAAATAAAGTCATGACAGGGTACACTATAATTGCTTCACTGAATTGACTATCTTCATGAAAATACACTTTTAAGAAAAACAAATTCTCATACTCTAAGCTTTATAGGGAATAAGTAAATCCTGGTAAATACACAGTTTAAGCTTATGGAAGATGCCTCTGGAGCATTCATTCATTTTTCTTGTCGAATTCATAAAATGTTAAAATTTGTATAATAAGGGCCAATATAGTCTGAGCAGGATGAGAAAATGTTTGGAAGTCTAGTGCCCCAACTTTTTAGTATAAAGTCTAAGATATATTTGATTATTTCAATAAATATACAAAGCAGATTTTTATTATGTATAATCAATTTTAAATATGAAATATTATAAGAAATACGTACAAAGTGACTAACCCAAATTTGTGCTACCATTCTAGCAGGGAAAATTCAATGCTTTCTTTTTTATTGGATATACAATAGTTATAACTATATTTTCAAAGTCCACACTGAAGAAAAAAATTGTGAATAAATCAATGAAGCTCAATCTGTGTCCTCATAATTAATGAGGTAAATGCCATAATTTTCTCCACCAGACTCCACAGAAAATGGAACCTAATTTTATCAGAAATATTTACCAATCCATCTAGCTAATTCATTTAAAACTGGAGACTGGATTATATCTCAAAAATTGGCATGGGAGGAATGTAATTTTGGGGATCACTAAACAAATGAAAACATTTACAAGTAACAAGTATTGACTTGCTGTCAGGTAGCAATCACAGAATTGGCTGGTAAACAATATACTAAGTGGTTGTAAAAACACTCTGCTATTACCCTTTCATGGTGACATGAGAAAGTGATAACAAGCTACAATCACGCTTTTATCTGGCAAAACAAAACCTCATTTATCCAACACTCACCCATCTAAATTTCTAATTATTGAACATGTAGTTTTCTAAACCACAAAATCTTGACCTGCCATTTACTAGCTACTGATCCTGGACAAATTAGTTAACCTGCCTGTTGGATTCGTCAACTATAAAATGCAAATAATGATAATATCTTTTCATAGGTTATTTATGAGGAATGAATAAGTAAATGTATATAAGGTTCTGAGATCAGTGCCTGACACATAGTAAGAGTTTTACAAGTTTTACCTAATATTATTTTTTGTCCTGTGTAATATGGATTGGATAGTTTAGGGGCAGTATAACTACCTGTTCAGATATGTCATGGGAAATAGGATGAAGGGCTGCTCAGGCCAGGTATAATTACCAGGAAATTATACAAGAAGAAAGACTTGTGAAGGTCACAGACCAGAGACAAAGATCAACTAAAAAACTGAGATTTAATAATGTGATTATAGAATGCTTCTTCTGTGCTCTACCTTATTACTCACCAATTGCAGTGGAATATAGATGAAAGAACTGCAAAGTGTAAATGATCTCCTAGGAGAAGAACTTAGAAAAGTCAAGAAGAGAAACAAAAATAAGGACACCAGAGGAATTTGGAACATCTGGTGCACACAGCATCAGTAAACTTTAAACACAGCCAAACTCCTAGTCGGGTTAAAATAAATCCTCAAACCAGAGTACTGTTAACCTCAGTTCTTATTACCCAAAACAGCATGCCCATCTTTCAACAAAAATTTACAAGACACATCAAAGGGCAAGAAAAAGGGGGGGGGGACTTTAAAGACAAAGTAAGCATTTGGAACAGATTCAGATATGACACAAAAGTAGGAATTATCAGACAGGAAATATAAAATAATGGCAATAAATATGTTAAGCACTCTAATGGAAAAAAAATCACATGCAAGAAAAGATGGATAATATAAGCAGAGGTGTGGAAATTTGAAGTTAGAATCAAAAGGAAATACAACAAAACAACAGAAAACAGAAATTCTGATATAGAAATAAAGAACGTCTTCGATGGTTCATCAGCAGACTTGAAGTGGCTGAAGAAAGAATCAGTAAGCTTGAAGATATAACAACAGAAACTTCCAAAACTGAAATATAGAGATAACTAAAAAAAGGAATACAGAAAACAACAACATCCAAAAACTGGGTGAAATTTCAACAGATGTAATGTAAAAGTATTTGGAAAACCAGAAGGAGAAGAAAAACACAAACAGAGTGGAGTATATATTTGAAATAGCAACAGCTGGAAATTTTCCAAAATTAATGATGAACAGCAAACTACAGATACAGAAAGTCCAGAAGACACCAAGCAGATAAATACCCAAACTACACCTAGACATATCATATTCAAACAGCAGAACACCAAACCCAAAGAGACTACCATGAAAGACGTCAATGGGGGTGGGGGACAGTATCATCTATAATGCAACAACTTTAAGAATTATAACAAACTTCTCCTCTGAAAACACACAAGCAAGAAGACAGCAGAATGACATGTCATCACTCATAGGAAAGAGAGAAAGAAAGAAAGAGAGAAAGAGAGAGAGAGTGAAGGAAGGAAGGAAGGAAGGAAGGAAGGAAGGAAGGAAGGAAGGAAGGAAGGAAAGAACACAATAAAACACTAAACTTCCAGAAGGACAAAACAGACCTACAGTTAGTTACTAGAGGTGGGAAAGTGGGAGGGGGAGGCAAGTTAGGGACTGATTGGGTAAGGGACACAAAGAGTAATTAGGATTTGTAATGATGAACATGCTAATAATATTGATTTGATCATCACAAAATGTACATAAATACTGATAGTCAATTCTGCACCCCATAAATATGTATAATCAAATATGGTGATATATGTGCTGTGCACATTCAGATGTTGAATAAAATGATAAGCATTTATCATGCATTAAAAAAACTCCACTGGACTTGATGTACAAAATTGGGAAAGGTATTAAAAACTATTAAAACATAAATAAATAAATAACATTTTAGGGGAAAAAAAAGAGAACAGAATGGAATATTTAAAGAGTTGTTGAAAGAAAAAATCTCTAACCTAGAGTTTTTTTTTTTTTTTGTCTTTTGTCTTTTTTCCGTGTCTGGCAACGGATCGCACCCCTCAGTGTTGCCGCCGTACCGGACCGGGGACTGGCAACGGGATCGCACCCCTCGGCGTTGCTCCCGCGCCTCGCTCGGCCAGTGAGCGGGAATCGGTCTGTATGTGGGATCCGAACCCTCAGGAGGGAGCGCTGCCGTGCTTCCCTAGCGGCGCACTATCCAGTGCGCCACCGGGCCGGCCCTCTAACCTAGAGTTTTTTTTTTTTTTTCTTTTGTCTTTTTTCCGTGTCTGGCAACGGATCGCACCCCTCAGTGTTGCCGCCGTACCGGACCGGGGACTGGCAACGGGATCGCACCCCTCGGCGTTGCTCCCGCGCCTCGCTCGGCCAGTGAGCGGGAATCGGTCTGTATGTGGGATCCGAACCCTCAGGAGGGAGCGCTGCCGTGCTTCCCTAGCGGCGCACTATCCAGTGCGCCACCGGGCCGGCCCTCTAACCTAGAGTTTTACAATCAGCAAAATTACATGAAAACAGTGAAGGACAAATACTTTCTTAGACAAACAAAAGAAGAGAACTTTTTACAAGCAGACCCACCTTATAAGAAATGTTCAAAGAAGTTTTTCAGGGAAAAGGAAAATGCCTTGGACTGTGTGTCCCCCCAAAACTTGACCCTCATGTGACTGGGTTAAGATGAAGACCCTCACTAGATGTGATCCCTGCACTATGGACTTCCAGCCTCCAAAACTGTAAGCAATAAATTTTCTTTTCTTTATAAATCACCCAGTTCCATGTATCATGTTATAAGCAATAGAAACAAACTAATACAGAAAATTGGTACCAGAGAAGTTCGGTGTAGCTTATAACAAATACTTGAAAATGTGGAAATGGCTTTTGGAATTGGGTGTTGAGTAGAGGCTAGAGGAATTTGGCGGAATAGGCTAGGAAAAGTCTAGATGCTGGTGAAACTTTAGAAGACAAGAAAACCAGGGAAAATATGGAACTTTTTAGAGACTGGTTAAATGGTGGTGAGCAGAATGTCTATGGACAGCAAAAGCCATATGGAGGAGATCTCAGATGTAAATGAGAAGGGACTTATTGGAAACTGAGGCAAAGATCAACCTTGCTATGAACTGGCAAGGTACTTGGCTGCATTGTGTCCATGCTCTAGGATGCTGGGGAAGTTAAAACTTAAGAGTTGTGAACCAGAGTATGAGGCAGAAGAAATTTCTAGGCAGCAAAGCATTAAGAAAGCCGCACGGCTACTTGTAACAGACTACACTAAATATTGTCAGCAAAGGCATGATGTAAAGCCAGAATTTAAATAAATAAAAATAAAAATAAATAAATAAATAAATAAAATAAAAGGGAAACAGCATAAAGATCTGGAAAATTTTCAGCCTGACGAGGTAGTTGAGAAGCAGAGAATATTTCCAGAAGAAAAATGCGATGGTACTAAGAAGATTAGTACAAAAGAAAGGGATTATCAAGAGAAGGGAGAAAGGCCCTAAAAGCATTGCAGAAGCCTCTGGGGCCCAAGACCACCTCAAGAAATTGCTTCCCACACCTCTGCTGCTCCAGCCTTAGGTAAATTGGTCCCAGGCATGTCTGGACCTACAGCTTTAGAAGATACAAGCCAGAACCTTGGCAGCATCCATGTGGTACTGGGTCTGCAGGCTCATAGAATGCCAAAGCTGTGAAGGCTTTGGAGCCTCCACTCCAATTTTAAAGGATGTATGGAAAAGTCTGGGGGTGCAGGAAGAGATCTGTCACAGGGGTGCAGTCAACACAGATGGCCTTTGCTAGAGCAATGCTTAGTGGAAATGTGGGGTCAGAGTTGCAGCAGAAAATCCTATCAGCACCATGCCTAGTAGAGCCGTGAGAGCAGGACCGCCATGGAGACACCAAACCTGTGGAGCTACCAGAGTAGAACACCAGCCTGGGAGAGCTGAAGCATCTCCTGAGACCAGGAAAGCTGTAGCAGTGAAGCTTCCCAAGGACTTGGGGACCAAACTCCTGCACCAGACTGCAGAGGACATTGGATATAGAGTTGAGGTACATGATTTGCCAGTTTTGAGATTTAATATCTGCCCTGTTGGTTTTTGGACTTGTTTAGGTCCTGTTACACCTTTCTTTTGGCCTATTTCTCCCTTTTTGAATGGGAATATGTACCCTGTTCTTGTCCCACCATTGTATCTTGGAAGTAGATAACTTGTTTTAACTACACAGATGGGACTTTGAACTTTGGACTTTTGAGTTGAAACAGGTTAAGACTTTGAAAATGGAATGAATGTTTTTGTATGTGAAAAGTACATGAGTTTGGGGGGAACAGGGATGGAATGCCTTGGTCCCCAAAGTGACAATGTTAAGAGTGTGGGAAGTCCTATTATGGTAATTGAAAGCTGGGGCCTTGAAGAGGTGATTAGATTGCAGGACCATGCTATAATGAATGGATTAAAAATGGTGGTTATGGGCATGGTTCTGAGGACTTTCGAAAGAGTGAATGAGGAGGTTACACTCTGCTGTCTCTGCTCCACCATTTTCTGCCACATGAGACCTGTGCATTACTGTAAAGCTGCCACCAAGACCCTCACTAGATGTGATCCCTGCACTGTGGACTTCCCAGCCTCCAAAACTGTAAGCAATACATTTCATTTTCTTTTTTTCTTTTTTTTTTTTTTTGTCTTTTTTTTCCGTGTCCGGCAACGGATCGCAACCCTCAGTGTTGCCCCCGTACCGGACCGGGGACCGGCAACGGGATCGCAACCCTCGGCGTCGCTCCCACGCCTCGCTCAGCCAGTGAGCGGGAACCGGTCTGTATGTGGGATCCGAACCCTCGGGCGGGAGCGCCGCCGCGCTTCCCAAGCGGCGCACCATCCAGTGCGCCACCGGGCCAGCCCTACATTTCATTTTCTTTATAAATCACCCAGTTCTGTGCATTTTGTTATAAGCAATAGAAATAGACTTATACAGAAAATATAGGTCAGAAACTCATATCTACATAAAAAAAGGACACTAATTGGGGAAGGAATAAATGAAAGTAGGATAAAATATCTCATTTTTATTATTCTTAATTGATCCAGAGGTTAACTTTGTTTAAAGTAATAATAGTAACAAAGCCCTGAGTGATTGTAGCACATGGTAAGCAAAGTGAAATGACAGTAATGTCATGAGGGTCAGCAGGAATTGGGAATATTTAATTACATGTTATCTGTACTACAGATGAAGGACAATAGTGCTATTTGAAGATAGATGTATACTAATCAAAAATGTATGTTTAGACTTTAGGGCAACCCCAAAAATATTTATAAAAGATATATATTTGACATACTAAGAGAGGAAATTAAACAGAATTATATAAAATACTCAATGAAAATGAGAGAAATTAGAGAAAAAAAGGCTCTTACAAGAGGCTTTTTAAATTTCTTACAAGAAATAAAAACAATTAGAAATATAGTTCATAATCATCAAGAAATATCAATAATCATCTTAAAATGGAATGTTCTCAATACACCAATTAGAAGATAGAGATTTTTAGAATTAATTAAAAAAAACCCAACTATACCTCTTAGTGCTTTTAAGGCATTTTTCTAGCATTCAAAATATGCATCTTTAACTTATCAGTTAATCTTCAAATGATATCATACCTGTTCACATGTAATATGAACATTACAACAATGTATTTTCATTTCCTTTATCATGTTCTTTGTGCTATTGTCATAGATTTCACTTCTACTTATGTTATAAAGTTCACAATGCATTGCTGCTTTGCCTCACATGGATTTGTCACCTCTTTTCCCCTGGGTGTCAGAGCCGCAAAAGATTACTCAAAGCCCATCTCTTCTGAGA
Organism: Galeopterus variegatus; assembly: GCF_000696425.1. Classification (NCBI taxonomy): domain Eukaryota; kingdom Metazoa; phylum Chordata; class Mammalia; order Dermoptera; family Cynocephalidae; genus Galeopterus; species Galeopterus variegatus. The sequence goes on from NW_007730385.1 coordinate 121,506, forward strand.
AGTGAGAAACCCTGAAGGGGTTAATCTCCCAGAACCCTCGAGAGAGAGGCATTCCTTCCTGTTGGGAAATTAACCACAAATTGGGGTTCTCTCCCCACATTTATTTTCCAGACCAGGAAGTTACAGGAAAAGAACATAAGTGGGATAATAGTTTAACAATAGAGGCTGGTAACAAGCAAAGTGACATTTCATAATGAAATTTGCAAAAGGTTAAGTCAATCCACAAAAAAAAAAAAGCTTGATCTTAGCAAACATTCTCTTTCCCTACACAATTTCCCAGTATCTTTACATAGCAATCAGTAACTTATCTGTCCTTGAGCCAGCAACCTTGCTGTGTTACAATTCTACATCTTACAACAGAGACTTTTAGCGTGGGGAAAGTTTCCTGTCTTTTGCAAGGTTAACATTTTTATATGTACTTTTAAGAAGTTAGGCTAAACCTGAAACTACAGAGAACTAGACTCTGTGAAATATATTTGCTTTACAAATGTAAGCATACTCCACAATGCATTATTTCTTTTCTTTAAAACATCAGTCTTTTACAGAAGTATTTTAAAGTTGAAAAATAATTCATATTTATCCATATTTTTAACTTTTCTGGTTCTCTTCATTTATTTGTGTAAACCTAATATCTTTGTGTTATCATTTTTATTCATTTAAAAAAACAAACTTCCTTTAACAACTCTCATGGTGAAAGTTTGTGTGCAATAAATTACCTCTGTTTTAGTTTGTCTGGAAAAACAAGCTTTTATTTCTGTTTCTTCAACTCAGAAATATTTCTGGTTCTTCTTGATATGTCCTTTTTTTCTCTCTGTTTCTTTAGCAACAAGCCTGTCTGGATCATGGAGCAAGATTCTTAGGACTTAGTCCCCTGTCTCAGAGCTTAGAGTCCTCTTCTGCCAGTTGTAAAATGTCTGAAAAGAGTTTTGTTTTGTTTTGTTTCAAATGTTTGTATAGTTTTCTAGTTGTTTCAGATGATTGTAATAAATCTGATCATGTTAGTCCATCATTGCTGAAATTATAATTCACTAAATTATATTAAAATGTAATTTAATTAGTAATGACATAGGAAATTTAAATGTTAAAGAATATAAAATATAGACTATATTAAATTTATAGTGGAAAAAAAAGAGGTCATTTAAAAAAAATAAAAACATTTGTTTAGGAATCACTGTTTTTTTCCAGGACTGCTACATAAATGTTATTTAGCAGGCAGTTTTCCAAGATGATACCCTGGGTGAATTACATCAGCCAGGTGAGAAATGACCTGTGATTTAGCTTAGTTGAATTTCAGGAGGCTGAAGCAAACAGTAAAGGGCCACAAAAAATGAATACAATGTGTAAGTTCGAATATACTAATGATCGTGATTGAGCATCACATATTACACATAGGTATTGATATTCAACACAGTACCTCACAGATATGTACAATCAATATGTTTCAATAAAAGGAAGAAAGAAAGCAAATGCTCTCTCACTGTGCCTTCCATCATTGCAGGTTGGCTAAAATCAATTTTTGAAGTAGGAAAAAGAGAATAACAAACAATGAATAAAGAATAAATCTAAAGAAGAATGGTGGAAGTTTATAGTTATTGTTTTTCTGTTAGAACCTTCCAAATTTTTTGCTCTTCAATCTTACCTATAACTTTGCCCATGTGTCTTTCTTTTTTTCTATCAATGAGGAAGGTATATTCACTTTAGAACTAACAATGGCACCTTATCCAGCCACTGGACTTACCTCCAGTTTTCCTCCTATTTTCTCCCATTATTCCTTCACCTATGAGCAGGGCAGGAGTTTGTGGAAGAGCAGATAATCATGTAGACCTTGTAGTCAGAGGGAAATAGGTTTAAACCTTTGTTTTGCTTATAGCTAAATGTCAAATGTCAGTTAGGTGTTCATCCTACGTGGATCAATTAATATTAATTTTTCTTGCTTCCCCTTGGCTTACTAACATACTCAAATACATTCTAATATATCCTTCCTTATTCCTGTCTGACTTTACTGAAGAACTTTCCTAAGAAAAATCTTCAATGAGCTGATAAACTGCCTGTCTGTACTTCTTCTCCACTTCTCTGTCTTAAATTCCTGTAAATAGCATTCATACCTGCTAGTTCCTCCCATAACACAACAAAAGTGATCAGTGACTTTCCCTTTTCAAATATAAAGGCCTCTTTTCAGTTTAAATTATATTATTATGAGATATGTTTACTATTTGTGTTTTAATTTATTTTTATTATCAAATGGCTTTATTCTGTTATCCCTGAGTGAGTTATCCCTGTTATCCCTGATCCCAAGCTATCAGTTCTTGTTGAATAAAACATATATATTGAAAATGATTCAGTCAATCCACTTGACCTCAATTATTGATCCAATGTCATTTAGAGGTACATTGACACAAGCTATGATTCTTTAAAAAACTACATCTTTATTTTTTAAAAATCCAGGTTATATATTCAATTTGCTATTCTAGTAAAACACTGATTCAATAACAGTAAATTCTTCAGCTCAGTAAAAAGACTTCCAAAGGTTTAAGATTTCTTCTCTTCTTACTGACTCAGCATGTCATTGTTATTTCATTTTTGGATATAAACATATTAATGAAAAGTACATTGGAATTTCTATGCTTAATGATTAAGCTGACACTAAAATTAGTTGGCTGTCTCCTTTGAAGCAAAAGTAAACATCGGTAAAAAATGTTTTGAAATAATCTTAATGGTAATGTCACATTTATTAGAATCACTCTTTTCCAATAAACTAAAAAGAGAGACAAAGGCAAGTGAAAGTCAGTAGAGAGAGACGTAATTTTTAATTTTAGAAGGTGAGAATATTAAATAGTTTCCAAAGTAAGATTTTAGTACTGATCATGTTTATAGGATTTTTGTCAGTATAAGTAATTGTGTAGAGACGAGAGAAAACACCTCTTCAAAATATCCAGCTTCACATGTAATATGTAAGCAAACTGCCAACAACTCTGTTAAAATGTATTTACTGCAAATTTTCCCCTGTTATTTAAACATTAAACGTTTAAAAATTATTTACAGCATGAGCATCATACAATTTAAAGTCAAATGTAAAAATGACCAATCTCTTCAAAGTTTTGACTTCTGTTTCAAACAAATGTACAAATATTGAAATTATTCATAATTATTATTATTGGGTCAGTTATTATTATTGTCACAGGTAGAGCCCTATTCAAAGGTGATGGGCTCTTGTTGAAAGTTTACATGTGCAATTCTAAAACTTTTCAGTATTATCCATGTAATACTTTCTGCATCTCGGTGTGGGAGCTATTAATAACTCCACTGAGACAGGAGAAAATTGCCCAACTTGCCCAAAGTCAAACATCTAGTATCAGTAGCTTAGAATTGAAATGAGGCTGGTGCAACTTTAGAGTCAACAGGTATACAATATATTCATTTGCTCGAGAAATGAGAAATCTGTGAGTTAGCTAGTGTGACAAGAATATAAAGAATTCACACTTTTTTTGATTAAGGAGAATTTTGACTCCCTCCTCAATTTCTGTCTCTTCATTATTCAGAATCGGGATGAAGACTGACTGGAAAAATTAAGAGGCACAAAACTCCCTTATATAGCTTATAATGGATGAAAAAGCCACTGGTGACTCTGGTGCCTGAGAGGGGACTGGGAGAAGAGAGAAAAGAAAATTTGACTAAGGCTGAGTAGATAAAGAATTTTCTGGAAATTTGGCAAAAGAGAATAGAGGTTTCAGAGAACATTCTATAAAACTCTTAGAGAGGGAGTTAGGAAACTAGAATTTTTAAGAACTTTTTTTGGCATTAATAATCTTCTTTTGCTGTCTTTTCAACAGACTAAAGATCAAGAGACATTTAAGATCTAAATGTTTTTACTTTTAGACACAGGTATGAAATTTCTTAGAATGCAACATTGAGTGAAGAATGGGTCATGTAGAGGTTTGACTTTATTTTGATTATAGTAGACATTGAGCTAGTATTGAAATAGGACTTTGCATTTTAAAATGTCCTTCCCTCCTTTTATATTACAACCAATGCCTCCAATTAGCAAAGCAATTAGTAAAGGACATTGAGCCTGAAATGACCTTAGCTCTAATGACTGCCATCCCTTGGTCTTCTCCTGAAAGCTGGAGACCAACTTTTCCCTTTGGAAATGGGAGTTTCTGGTTATCAAAATACCTTCCAAGCCATAGAGATTTTCTTTAAACAGTCATATGTCTGGCAACAAATGACAGCAGTCTAGAGAAAAACATAAAATTTCCATGTCAGTCAAGTTGCCGATAAAGGGGGGCAGCCTTTTTGAGGACTTTTACAATTTTGCTCCTTATGGATCAAACAAAAATTTTGGGAAAGATGTTTTAACCTGGAGTCTAAAATAAAATGGGAGACCACCCTTAGAAATTATTTTACTGTAGGGAAATTTGCAATGACCCAATCTACCCCAAAACTAACTCAAATGATCAAAGTAAGCAGCTGAGATTGTTGAGAAGACCTGGTATATGAATGTGGGAAGCAGTTTGTCTAGACTGGTGAGGTGCTGTACTACCTTTGCAAATGCAGCCTATTCAGAGCAACACACAGGATCTTCAAGACTTAGTAATTGTGATATATGAGTATTTTTTAGTGCCCTCACTAAGCAGCCTGAGGGATTAGTATACCTACTTCTGAGCCCTGCATCTTTGGACACAAGTGCCCTACTTAGACTCCACTGCGGCAGGCTCACTGAGGGACACCTTCCACGCTGCACTACAGAATCAGGTTCAAGCAGACCTGTTTCAATGATACAATAACAAGGCAAGGACAGATATCCTCCAAAAGTTGAAGCACTTCACCTTCATCCTTTTGGCTGGTCCCCTTTCCATATAAGCAACTGCCACTTGTATGTCTATGAACTATGCTGTCTCTATGGAATGTCATGCCACTTCATGTCCAACTTCCGTCTTTAAGTTGTTTTTAGGTTTTGTAATATGCTTTTTTACATGTAGTCCTCTAGTTGGTTCTACTTATCTAGTGCCCAAAATAAGGCATATGCAGTAAGTTTTGGAAGAATACTTCCACTGCTCTCTCCCATTTCTTTTATAGCCAAGCTTCTTGATCAAGTTGTATGTTTTCTATCCCTGCATTTTATCTCCTAATCATTCTTCAGTGTCTTTAATTCATCTTTCATTACAAATGCTTTACTGAGTTAGCTCTTCCTAAGTTCACACATGAGTTGCATGTTGCTAAATTAAATATCATATTACTATCATCAATCTCTCCTGTTTTGAACAGGATAGGAACATTTATTTATCCATTTATTCAGTTTGTTCTACTAATATTTTTGAGTGCCTACCTTCCACAGACAGTATTTTAAGTGATGGAAATAAAGCAGGTATCAATAAAGACATGGTCATGTTTTCATAAAGCATATATTTTATGCTTTTATGTATATTTTAATGTATAGGAGATAGATATTAGATAAATAATTATAATTTTATGCTTAACTAAAATCCAAGGTAAGCCCTCTCTCTCAAGGAAGGAAACTGCCCTATGTTGAAAGTTGAGGCCAAGTATTTTTGAAGTAGTGATTATTGAACTGAGATCTAAAAAAATGAGTAGAGGGCTGGCCCGGTGGCGCACTGGAGTTCAGATCCCATCTGGTGACTGGTTCCCGCTCACTGGCTGAGCGTGGTGCGGGCGCAACACCGAGGGTTGCGATCCCGTTGCCGGTCCCCAGTATGGGCGCAACACCGAGGGTTGCGATCCCGTACCGGTCAGTAAAAAAAGGAAATAAATAAATAAATAAATAAATAAATAAATAAATAAATAAATAAATAAATAAGTAGAACTCTATCTAAAGAGGTGACGGGATAGGCAAGCTGAGCAAAGGCCCAAAGTGGTAGGGACATATTTTCCTATACACTGACCCCCAGGAACACAAAGCAAGCTAATGAAATTCTTAACAGAAAAAAAAATAATAAAGCATAATTATAATTTATGCTGATATTGGCTTTTTTGGTGTCCAGGGACCTTTCAGACATTATCATATTTGATCCTGAAAATCCCCTGAGATAGGCAGATAAGTAGCCTTATCCCCATTTTATAGATGAGGAAATTAAGCCACAGAGGGTTCATAAAGTGAGTTCCTAGGGGGTTCACAGTAGCAGTGCTCTGATTAGAAGCCTGATTTCTGAAGTCTACTGAGATACTTAGGGACAGATCTCCCAGGATAGTCTCCATTTCCTTCTATATCTCTGGTCAGACCTCAGTCTCCTTCATACTCTTTTCTTTATCTGACCTTTATATGTTGTAGTTCTTCCAGGCTTGATCCTATGAGCTACTCTCTGTTCACTCTACAGTTTCTCCCAGGCAAGTTCATCCACTTCCATAATTTCAATTACTCTCTGAAAGATAATGATTCACATACCGATGCCTTCAGCCTTGACTTGCAGGACCTCAAAGCTTGCTCCCTGCTTGGAGTTTCTATCTGTAGAGGCACTTCTATCTTTCTGTATGTAAAATTTAAATCATGATTTCCCCCTGAAAATAAGTAATTTTATTTCCTTTATTTCAGTAATTAGCACTATTATTATCCAATTAAACAAGACAATATTTGATTTCTCCCTATTGTTTACTCCCTATATTCATTCAAACACTAAATTCTACCACCCCCTGGGTACTGAAATACTCTCCTAACTTGTTTCCCAAACTCATTCTTGCCCTTACCCCAACACATTTTTCACAGTACAGAGTGATTCTTTAAAAACAATTCTATTTGTGACATTTCACTGACCAAAGACCTCTATTCTCATAGCATACAACATGAAATCCTTAATATGGCCAATTAGAATTTGCAAAAATTGACCCCTGCCAACCACCCTCTTCATTCCAGCCACATAGGCTCCATTCTTTGATTCAGTTACTCTTGCTCACCATGCTCTCTTCTGTCACATATTCCCACAATGACTGCTCCTTCAGACTGTAGAATTTGTCTGCTCATCCTTACCCACTTCCTATAAATGTTTATTTAATCTTTGTATCATTTCCTTAAAGATGCATTTCTAAATGCCCTAAACTAAGTTAAATACTTCCTGTTGTATGTTCTTCTTGCACCTCAAATCTGCTCTTCATAGTAATTTTGAGAATTGTAATAATATAACAAACTGTGTAATAGTGGAATTAGGTTCCTAAAGTTTGTATCTCCAGTTCATGTGTGAGCTTCACAAGATAAAGAACCATATTTGCACCTTGTTGCATGTATCTCCAGTGCCTTTCAGAAAGTGAGCAATCAGTGCATACTCGTCAAATGAATCAACAGGATTGCTCCCCATATTCCACAGTAATATACACTTATATTGATTTGCGGACCTCTCCCGTCAATAATGTCCACTTTCTTAGATCTCATGAATTTCTTTCCTGCTCCTTGCATTCTTTGGAGGAGGGCCAAAATTCCTATAAGTTCCTCTGAGGATCTCAAAAAACCACTGTTGCGTGAAGGTATGACCTCGCATATTCCACCTGTGTTACTCTGTTTGTGCAGAATATTAACCATCCACCCAGCACATTAAATTCTAAATTGATGAGTCAGGATTGTATGGGGTGAGTTTTGTAAGTTGTCCTGCCCGTGAGCTCCATGATGATAAGGAACATATCTATTTTAACTTATTCCCAACATCTACTACAGCTCTTGGCATTGGATGACATTCATTTTACTATTTATTATTATTATTATCATCATCATCATCATCATCATCATCATCATCATCATTACTATTACTACTACTGCTATTATTATTATTATTATTATTATTATTATTGGTTTTAGGTTTAAAGAAAGTGGTAACAAAGTTAGTGGAGAAACAGGGTCCTATTGATGCCTTGGCAACTCCACTCCTATGTAACTGGAAAGTCTATCCCTAGAGGAGCACTGGTCAAATCCCATTTCTCTGCTCTGTAGTACATATAAAAAGACATATTTAAACCCAGTAGAAAAACCTGAATAAAATCCCATTCCTACTCTACAAGGGATTAAGGGTTTCTGAAAGAGGGGTTGCCTTTCAAATTAACTCATTGCTCCTAAAAGCTCATTTTTTTGCTAAAGGCAGAGAGTATAGAAACCCATAAAGAGCATCTCTGACCAAATTCCATTGGCACACAAAATTCCTCCAGACTACCCATTCCTTGGGCAGTGATTCATTAGAATTATCCATTTATTTCCTTGATAGTATCTGACTTTTTCCTCAGTTATTTGTTCTCCTTGGCATTCAGTTTTGGTTTCTCAACAAGAGGCTAGCTCTTTTTTCCTTCCTTTATTAAAGGTACCATAGCCCACAGGTTGCCCCCACACCAGTCAAGGCACCTCATCTATGAAACGCCACATCTCTGTAAGTGGAGGTCAGACGATAGTAATTGTTATGCCACCTCTTTCCACAAAGATATTGAGACTAGAGTGAGTCATGTTATGACTACTTTGATAGTGCTTAGGTAAAATAATAGAAATAATAGAGTTTTGAGTATAAATATAAAAAAAAAGATGGCAATTAAAAAAAAATTAAAATCCTGAAAGACTCCTTGGATGTCCAGAGTTGAAATTAAGCACTTGTCCAGTTAGCAGTGATCTGTTTTAGAATTTCTCTCCAAAAGTAAGAGAACATGAATTTAAAATTCATGAGTGAGACTATGATATGAAAGAGGAATTAGAGGACAACTGTCACTTGATGAAATAGTTTGTCTGAAGAATACATGGCACAGCAGAGGACTGCATTGAGGAGAGTTGCCTTGGGAATGGAACACTAATTTTGAATGTGGCATGATCCACAAAAAATGATGAGATCGATATGGAAGGAGCTGTGATAAGCAGCTCCTTGGAGAACATACAATTTATGAAAATGTTGCATTCTGCAAGTGCCTCCTACCCCCACTCCTCATTAATCACGCTAACCTTCCTGTCACTGTGTTAACGGACACCAGTCCTACACTGCACACACTCATAAGAGTGTCACACTTTGTCTCATTGGCATAATCCAGAACAGTTTGAAAATGGTTAAAAAGCATATTTTTTTCAGGGTGTGAAAAGACAAAAGAATAGATTAACTCTTTTCGTAACTGTTCCCTAATAACTTAAGTTTTTTTTCTTAAAAATGAAAAAGCTATCACTACTATTATAGAGAGTTGCTTCAAAATGTTAGTGGCAAAATAGACTTGAAAGACAATACAAATATTTCCATGAACTTTTTGAAGTGCCATCAGACAATGTTCTATTTCTCTACAGTAATATCCAGGCCATAGAAAGAAAATTCTACATACTGTCATTTGCCCTAATGGGTACAGCACACTAGGTACTTTTCTATTAATGCAGTTTTTAGTGTGTATTTTTCTATATCCTCTAGGTGCAAAATTGTCAGACTTGTTTCAGATGACACATGCTAAAAGGGCAAGAAGAGTGCCTGCACAAATAAAATTGAAGTGTTTGGAATACATTTTGAAGGGGCAAAGTCAATTACTTATTTATCAACATAGATCCTAAAATTGTTTCTTAAAACCAAATAAAATAAGTAAATTATACCATTTGACAAGTTTATTGCTTTTACTGAGCACTCCTGCCATTCATCCATCACCTCCTTGCTGCACATTGTTTTTCTTCTCATTGGATTGGCTAGCAATAAAAACTGATTAAAAATGATTACAAACTCACCTATCTACTGCTCAGGACTTGTGCTCAGCTACAGCAGCATGTTGTGTTTGGACTTATTTCTTTTGAAGTCTGGTTCTTCAAAAGACTAAATGAGAGGGAATTGATAGTAAAATACAGGTTTCACTCTTCTAGGTCCCAGCTGGTGTGTGTGTGTGTGTGTGTGTGTGTGTGTGTGTGTGTGAGAGAGAGAGAGAGAGAGAGAGAGAGAGAGAGCATGTGTATGCAGGTGGGGTAGGGGAAAAAGTTGAATGTTTAGAATATTTTATAATTGACTTTTAAAGTAAGTATTGAAAATAAGGCAGGATTTTAGAAGATTTGATAGCCTGATACACTAGAACAGGGTTGTAGCTCATTATATGTGCAGCCACACTTATTAGCTCAGATTACAGGGAAGTTCCTTGGCTCATTAGTCAAATCGTTCAATTTAGGGAACGCACTGATTCCAGGAGTTGAGAGTGTCAATAAATGCTATCCCATAATGTATGTTGGTCCCCCCTGCCAAAAAAATGCATTGTTATGAAAGTGTGGGAATGGTAGCCTTTTCTACAGCATAAGCATTTCATTATTTAGATACTAAAGTCAAATTCCTCATCACATTCCTTTAGATGATCTGTATTTACATGTGAATTAAACAGTAGAACAGGGACTGAACCTCTGGCTCACTCGGGAGTGCAGCAGTGCTGGAAGCGCCAAGGCTGCGGGTTCAGATCCTATATAGGGATGGCCAGTGCGCTCACTGGCTGAGCATGGTGCGGGCGATGCCAAGCCAAGGGTTATGATCCCCTTACCGGTCACAAAAAAACAAAACAAAACAAAACAAAATAAACAGTACAACAGAACTCCTGTGTTAACCTGCTATGTGGTAAACAAAATACTAATTTATAGACATGTTTATGCCTTAACAATGACTAAAGTGAGAAAGAAAAAAGCCTGATTTAATTTGGATCATTTAATTCACCTTGATTTTTTCTATCATCATGAGTAAATCTGAAAAATCACCTATTAGTGACCCCATAATAACAAGTGAATCCTGAAATTATTAAAGTCAATTATGCTAGTGTTGTTCAAAGCTTAGAACTAATTGAACTAATTGGTTCACTTTAAAACAGACTAAATTTGTGATCTATCCTGGAGAATGATCCATGTGCTGATGAGAAGAATGAATATTCTGAGGTTGTTGGATGGGATGTTCTGTAGATATATGCCAAGTCCAATTGGCCTAAAGTGTTGTTCATCTCTTCAGTTTCTCTGCTGATTCTTTTCATAGATGATCTGTCCAATATTGAGAGGGGGGTGTTCAGGTCCCCTGCTATTATGGTATTAGTGTCTATTTCCTTCTTTAGGCCTAAAAGTGCTTGCTTTATAAATCTGGCTGCTCCGACACTGGGTGTGTGTATATTTATGATTGTTATCTCTTCTTGATGGATAAATACTTTTATTGTAATATAGTGACCTTCATTATCTCTTTTTATGGTTTTTGATTTAAAGTCTATTTTATCAGATATAAGAATAGATACTTGGGCTCGTATTTCATTTCCATTTGCATGCTATATGTTTTTCCATCCTTTCACTCTTAGTCTAGTCTTAGGTCACAAATCAAGTCTCAACAAATTCAAAAAATTGGAATAATCCTATGTATTTTTTCAGATCACAATGGATTAAAATTAGAAATCAATAACAAATAAAATTCTAGAAACTATACAAACACATGGAAATTAAACAGCATTCTACTTAATGACATATGGGTCCAAGAAGACCCCCCCCCCCAAATCAAAAAAATTATTGAAACTAATGAAAATAATGACACATCATACCAAAACCTGTGGGATACTGCAAAAGCAGTACTAAGGGGAAAATTGATCACATTAAATGCTTACTTCAGAAGAATGGAAAGATGGCAAGTAAACAACCTAACAATTCACCTTAAAGAACTAGAAGAACAAGAACAATCCAAACCCAAAGTTAGCAGATGGAAAGAAATCATTAAGATCAGAGCAGAACTTAATGAAATTGAAACCCCAAAACCAATACCAAAGATCAAAGAATAAAAAGTTGGTTTTTTGAAAAGATAAATAAAATTGACAAACCATTAGCAAGGCTAACTAAAAAGAGAGAAGACCCAAATAACAAAAATTAGGAATGAAAAAGGTGATATTACAGTTGATACCTCAGAAATACAAGAAATCATTACAGTCTACTCTAAACAATGATATGCCAACAAATTTTGAAAACCTGGAGGAAATGGATAAATTTCTGGACACACACAAACTACCAAAACTGAGCCAAGAAAATGTAGAAAATCTTAACAGACCAATAACAATTAAAGAGATTGAAGCTTTTATCAGAATGCTCCCAACAGAGAAAGGCCCAGGACCAGATGGGTTCATATCAGAAACCTACCAAACCTTCAAAGAGGAAATGATACCAATTCTCTACAAACTATTCCAAAAGATTGAAACAGAGGGAATTCTCCCAAATTCATTTTATGAAGCAAACAGCACCTTGGTACCAAAACTGGCTAAAGATGCAACAAAAAAAAGATAACTACAGGAAAATATCCTTGATGAATATAGACGTAAAAGTCCTCAATAAAATACTAGCTAACAGAATACAGCAACACACATGCAAAATCATACACCATGATCAAGTGAGATTCATCCCAGGAATGCAAGGTTGGTTCAACATATACAAATCAATAAATGTGATATACCACATCAATAAAATCAAACAAAAGGATCATATGATCATCTCTATAGATGCTTAAAAAGCATTTGATAAAATTCAACACTCATTCATGATAAAGACTCTCTACAAGTTGGTATAGATGGAAAGTATCTCAACATAATTAAAGCCTTGTATGATAAACCCACTGCCAATATCATCCTGAATGGGGAAAAGGATAGGAACTAGACAATGATGCCCACTGTCACAACTCCTATTCACCATAGTGTTGGAAGTACTAGCCAGAGCAATCAGAGAAGAGAAGGAAATAAAGGGCATCCAGATTGTAAAAATGAAGTCAAACTGTCCCTCTTTGCAGATGACATGATCCTATATATCGAACAGCCTAAAGCCTCTGCAAAAAAACTCCTGGAGTTGATAAATGATTTCAGCAAAGTTGCAAGATACAAAATCAACACACAAAAATTAATAGCATTTCAATTCTCCAATAGTGAACATGCAGAAAGAGAAATCAAGAAAGCTAGCCCTTTTACAATAGCCACCAAAAAAATAAAATACTTAGGAGTAGAGTTAATCAAGGATGTGAAGAATCTCTACAATGAGAACTACAAACCACTGTTGAGAGAAATTAAAGAGGACACAAGAAGATGGAAAGATATCCCATGCTCTTGGATTGGAAGAATCAACATTGTGAAAATTTCCATACTATCCAGTTATCTACCAATTCAATGTAATCCCTATCAAAATTCCAATGACATTTTTCTCAGAAATGGAAAAAACTATCCTAACATTTAAATGTAATAACAAAAGACCACATGTAGTCAAAGCAATTCTGAGCAACAAAATAAAGCTGGAGGTATAACACTACCTGAATTTAAACTAAACTACAAAGCTATAATTATCAAAACAGCATTGTGCTGGCATAAAAAAAGATAAAAGGATCAATGGAATAGAATAGAGAGTCCAGAAATCAACCCATACACCTACAGCCATCTGATCTTTGACAAAGGCACCAAGTCTACACACTGGGGAAGAGACTGCCTCTTCAGCAAATGGTGTTGGGAAAACTGGATATCCATATGCAAGAGAATGAAACTAGACCCATACCTCTCACCATATACCAAATCAACTCAAAATGCATTAAATAATTAAATATACATCCTGAAACAATGAAACTCCTTAAAGAAAACATAGGGGAAATACTCCAGGAAGTAGGACTGGTCACTGACTTCATGAGTATGACCTCAAAAGCATGGGCAACCAAAGGAAGTATAAACAAATGGGATTATATCAAACTAAAAAGCAAAATAAACAATGAACAGAATTAAAAGACAACCAACAGAGTGGGAGAAAATATTTGCTAAATACACATTGGACAACGGATTAATATCCAGCATATACAAGAAACTCAAACAACTTTTCAGCAAAAAACCAAATAACCCAATTAAAAAATGGACAAAGGAGCTAAATAGGCATTTCTCAAAGGAAGATATATGAATGGCCAACAGACACATGAAAAAATGCTCAACATCACTCAGCATTCTGGAACTGCAAATCAAAACCACACCTAGATACCATCTCATTCTAGTTAGGATGGCTAATATCCAAAAGACTGAGAATGATAAATGCTGATGAGGTTGTGGAGGAAAAGGAACCCTCCTACACTGCTGGTGAGACTGCATATTGGTGCAGCCTTTATGGAAAATGGTTTGGAGTTTCCTCAAACAATTGCAGACAGATCTACCATATGAGCCAGCTATCCCACTGCTGGGAATATACCCAGAGGAACAGAAATCATCATGTCAAAGGGTTAACTGTACTCCGATGTTCATTATAGCACTATTTACACTAGTCAAGAGTTGGAACCAGCCCAAATGCCCATCATCAGATTAGTGGATACAGAAACAGTGGTATATCTACTCAATGGAATACTACTCTACTATAAAAAAGAATGAAATACTACCATTTGCAACAACATGGATGGACTTAGAAAAAATTACATTAAGTGAAATAAGTCAGGTACAGAAAGAGAAATACCACATGTTCTCACTTATTTGTGGCAGTTAAAAATAAATAAATAAATACACAAATAAATGGGGTGGGAGGGCAGGAAGATGACAGAACAATAAAAATTCCTTGAAGTTGTAAAGACAAGTGAACAGATATGATGTTGATGGGCAGGAGGGGGGAGTGGAATGGGGGAGGGAGGATTTGGTAAAGGGAGACAAAAATCAATCACATTGCATATTGATAAAATAAAATAAAATAAAATTTAAAAATAAATAAATAAAACAGACTAAATTTGACTTAAATGTGTTAGTTTGTGAACATCTTCAGATATAACCTTTAAAGATATTTTGTTAGTATTCTATAATTTAAACTGTCATTCCTAAATGACTTATTTTTGCTGTTTTCTTGAATGGATCCCTGGTGATAGTTGGTTGCAAACACACTTGCCAATGTTTCAGGGTACAGTGCATGTAAACAAAAGTCCTATGTGTGCGAACTCCCCTAACTCAGGAGACAAAAGTTCCTCCCACACAGAAGCCAAATATTGGAGATAATTATATGCCTAGTCTTTCTTGAAGCTTGGAGCAAGCACCTGATTCTAAGCTTTAATTGGAAGCTAGTGATGTGATGAAGAACCAGACAACTCCCATTCTAGGGGAGTAGTCACTATGGCAGGTGCATCCTCTTTCTTTCTGCAAGAGTTGAGCAGTTTTTGATAAAGCATACGGAAGCTAGAAACAGACAGCATTAGTGGTATCAGTGGTGGTGTTGGTGTAGGCTATGTATCCAACTATCAAATAAGTTAGTCCCAGAGCATGATAAAATTGGAAGTTGTTTCTTACTGATTAGCCTTAAATCTCGGCTCCCCAGATCTCTCAGAGATTTCTGTGACTATCCATAATAGTTCTTTTTATAACATTTTTAAATCACTTTTCTGCTGATATTAGTCACAGTTGATTTATTCTTTACCTTAAGATCCCTGCTCAATATATTTATGATTGAAGAAAATAAAAAGAAAAGAGAGAAAAAGAGGGAGATGGAGGATGATGAAAATAAAGGTATTACTAAACTGCCACGTGCCTCTTTTTTTGGCAAGAGTTTATACAGTGTTAAAATTTGTATTGCTGACTAGGATTTAGCGCAAGGCTGATCATATCTGGTAGTGACAGTTTGGGAGTGTGGAGGGGGTTTATACACCTTTCATAAGCGTTGAGAAGATAAATAACCTTTTGTTACGCACATATTATTGCAATTTTATTCTTTGTTCTATCTCTTCTTTTTACTCGTTGAATAATAAAAAATATATTCTGCAAATATCTTTACTAACACAAAATTTAAACAGACTTTAAAAAGCATCTGGTTTAGAAAGCAACAAACACACACACACACACACACACACACACACACCCTCCAGGGAGTCCACTTTATTGATATCTATGTAAATAAAGAGATTAGCATTAATCACTCCCTTGTGACCTTTAACTACTTAGGGCCACTCCAATAAGAACCTCTAATCTAATGTTAACAATACAAAGAATTCAGCAGACTCTAGATCCAGTTAAAACCATATAAACTAGTATAGTTTTACCAAGGGATTATAAAAAAATCTATCAAATCTGGGAAATTATCCAGAGTCCAAACTAGAAAGTCTGAGCTTCAAACATTACTATTGAAAGTATATTCTCAGCTACCACGTAAATGGCTTCTACACAGAAGATTTGGCTGAAGTGTTTGATTAGTGTGTTTTCAGAATAGGAACTCTGCAAACGTTTGTTCTTGGATTTTCCTTGTCACAAGAAAAATTTGGGGGGATGACAATAAGAACTATGAAGATTAGATCAGAGAAAAAAATAGAAAAAAAGTGAATGCTTAATATATTCAATAATGATGTTTATTATTGGGAATATGGAGCACAATTATTTATATTTAATTTTAAAACTTTTATTAAAATCAAATATCTATTCAGTGGTGATGGGGAACTGAATATCCATATGGGTATTCAGTTGGACACTGACCTCAACTGTATACAAAAATTAACTCAGAGTGAAACAACAACCTACAGAGTGGGAGAAAATTTTTGCTAACTATGCATCTGACAAGGGATGAATATCCATAATATAAAAGGAACTCAAGCAATTATACAGTAAAGAAAACAAATAAAACAATTTAAAAAGGGGAAAAGAAGCTGAATAGACATTTTTCAAAGGAAGACATACAAATGACCGACAGGTACATGAAAAAATGCTCAACATCACTAGTCATCAGGGAAATGCAAATTAAAACTACATTGAGATACCACCTCACCCCAGTTAGACTGCCTATAATTGAAAAGATGGTGAATAACAAATGCTGGTGAGGGTGAGGAGAGAAGGGAACACTCCTACACTGTTGATGGGACTGTAGATTAGTACAACCACTATGGAAAACAGTATGGAGGTTTCTCAAACAACTACAGATAAATCTTCCATATGATCCAGCAATCCCACTTCTGGGTATATATCCAGAGGAATGGAAATCATCGTGTCGAAGGGCTACTTGCACTCCTGTGTTCATCCCAGCTCTATTTACAATAGCCAAGACATGGAACCAACCTAAATGTCCATCAATGGATGATTGGATAAGGAAATAATGGTATATATACACCATGGAATACTACTCTGCCTTAAAAAAGAATGAAATACTCCCATTTGCAAAAACATGGATGAGCCTGGAGAAACTTATGTTGAGTGAAATAAGCAAAGCACAGAGGGATAAGTACCACATGTACTCACTTGTATGTGGGAGCTAAGACAGAAAGAAGGAAGGAAAGAAAGACCACAGTAGTGCATTGGACTTGCAGAGGGAGAGAACATTCATGGGCTACAAAGTGGAGTGGGGAGGGAAAGGGGGAGGAAGAGGGACATTGGGGATAATTGGGTGGGGGACACGGAGTATAAATGTAATTTGTAGTAATGGGTACGCTGCCAGTATGAATCTGGCCCTCACATCATGGTCAGGAGGGGTGACAATCAGTGTTGTATCTCATGAATATTCATAATTAATTAATTAATTAACTCAAAATGGATCATGAATCTAAACAGAAAAGCTAAAACTATAAAACTCTTTTTAAAGAATCATGGGAGTAAATCTCTATGATCATGGATTAAGCAATGGTTTCTTAGATGCAGAACCAAAACTACAAGCAACACAATAAAAACTAAATAGGGCTTCATCAGTTTTAAAAATGTTATGCTTCAACATGCATCATCAAGAAAGTGAACAGGCAACCCACAGAATCAGAGAAAATATTTGAAAAGTATACATACATCTGATAAGGGGCTCGTATTCAAAATATATAAAGAATTCTTACAATTCAACAATAAAAAGATAATACAATTCGAAAATAAGCAAAGGACTTAAATAGACAATTCTCTAAGGAAGATATACAAACTGCTGACAGCACAGGAAAAGAAATTCAACATATTTAATTATTAGGAAAATGCAAATCACAATGAGTTATCCTCTAACACCCATTAATACTGCAAAAAATAAAAAAGACAGAAACACATGTTGGAGAGAATACTGAGAAACTGGAATCCGCATGGCAAGAATGTAAAATGGTGCAGTCACTTAGGAAAGCAGTTTGGCAATTTCTCAAAATGTTACACAAGATCGCCCATATGTATCTCAGACAATTGAAAATACAAAAACTTAAACACAAATGTTAACAGCATTATTCATAATGTTCAAAAGTAGAAACAATCCAAATGTGCATCAATCTTAGTGGATAAATAAAATGTGCCGTGTTCATATAATGGAATATTATTCAGCAATAAAAAGAAATGAAGCGCATTATACTTATTGTGAGTGTTTAACCCAAAGAATCTCCCAACAAATGGGCTAGAAACTTAATTTCAGTTTCCTCATCTTTAAAATGCGAATCATCATAGTACCGACCTGTAATAGTTTCCTTACTGTAGAGTAACAAATTACCCCAAGACTAAGTGGCTAATGACAAAATTTATTGTCTCAATCTCACAGTTCCTATGGGTCAAGAACCCGGGTGCGGCTAGGTGGCTCCTCTGTCGCCTGACTTACAGTCTCTCTTCCAAGGCTGCCATCACGGTATTGGCTGGGATGCGCCTGAGAAAGTACCTGCTTCTGAGCTCACTCACATGATTGTTGGTAGAACTCAGTTCCTCATGGATTAGGGGACAGAGGGCCTCAGTTCCTCCCTGCGTATTGGCCAGAGTTGGCTATTGGCCCTCAGTTTCTTGACGATCTCTCCTCAGAACAGCTCTCCACATGGCAGCTGGCTTCTTTCAAACAAGCAGGTGAAAGCGAGCAAAAAGGAAGTCACAGTCTTATGTAACCAAGTCTCAGAACAAATATCTCGTCGCTTGTTCTGTATTCTATTTGCTACAATTGAGTTACTAAATCCAGCCTACACTGAAGAAGTGGTGATTACACAAGAGAGTGACTATCAGGAGACCGGGCTCACTAGGGGCCATCTTAGAGCCTGCCTTCCACACTGCCTCACAGAATGTGTTGCAAACTCCATGAGCTAATGTACGGAAAGTACCTAGAGCAGTGCTTGGATATGATAAGCACTATGCATTCGATTATCTGTGATAAAGGCTGGCTATAAGGCAATAGGGAAAGATAAATACTGTTGGAACTGGAGAATGCAAGTACCACTTAAAGTTATTGAAGTTCATATATTATTTTAACAACACTGTACAATGAAATATATCTATGATATTTCAATACCGGTGATGTCAGTTTATGATTCCTGGCCAAGATAATATAACCTTTTAGTGAGGCGAATACCATATTCCCTAAATTCTAAAATAAATACTTCTGTTTTATTTAACTTTTTATTTTCAAATGATTTCAAATTTTCAGATATGGTGGAAAAACATATGGAGTGAAAATAACTCCATTGTATTCTTTGTTCATTTCACTACTTGCTTTATTAAACACTCCCTTCTCTGTTTGTGTATACAAAAATATACATGTCTCAGTGTGTATGTATACTTGTATGTATGTATCATATTTTCTATACCACCTGACAATAAATTAAAAACATAATGACCCATTATCCCTTAATACTTCCTAAAACTATACTTTTTTCTACATAACCACAGTATAACCATCAAATCAGGAAATTAACACTGATGAATTTAATTATTATGTAATTCAGAGACCCCACTCAGATTTTGCCAATTATCCACATAAGGTTCTTCATATAGCCAGAATCACAGATTGGATTTAGTTGTACTATCTATTTAATCACCTTAAAATTGGAACAGCTCCTAAGTCATTACTTGCCTTTCATGACTTTCACATTTTTATCGAATACAGGTTTGTAATTTGGTAGAAAGTCCCTCATTTGGGGTTTCTCTGATTTTCCTCATGAACTGATGGTTCATTTCTTTTTTTGGCAAGAAGACCAAAGATATTATGTTGTTATCTTTTCAGCATATTATATCAGAGGGCATATGACATAATGTTGCTATGTCTCATTACTGGTAATACTATATCTTATTACTTGGTTAAGGTGATATCTACTAAATTTCTCCACTGAAAAATTAACTAATATGTATTTTATACTCATTAATCAATGACTAATAATTATTGGATGTGGAGATACTCTAAGTGAGAGCTTCCCTTTTACTAATGTTACTTACGTGTTCATCATTCATTTATAGAAGTACAAGCTCATGGTTTCCTATTATGTTTAAAGGATTTAAAATTAAAAGCTAACATATTTTATTTTGATGTTTAATTTTTCCAGTATTCAGGGGACCTGTTCAAACTGTCCCATTATCATTTGGATGTGTTCCCATAATTCTTTCAGTACTCTCTTACTTTCTGGTACCAAATCATGTTCCAAGATCACCTTTTATTGTGCCTACATCATCTTTAGAGTCAGGCATTTCTCCAATGAACTATATAGTTATCTTCAGGGGAGAATGAGATTTAGAAGCCAAGATTAAGGTCTGCAAATGGAAGTTCACACACCTCAGAGGTGTGCAAAGCAACCATTAAAATATGGGGAATAACTAATTAGAGTCATTTAATTTAATTTATTCTTTTAAAAAAATTAGTGTTTTCTAATGTGCACAACATATTATAATGATGCATGCATACAATGGAAACACAAAACATATATTGGGGGTTGTTCTAAAAAATTTACTGATTCATGTTCTTAACCACAAAAAAAAAATTGTGGAACACTGCCTGTTAATATAGCAAAGATGCTCAACAATGAATTAAAGTACTTTCCAGGAGGAGACAATAAGAAACCAAAAATCAGTTATGTCTGTAGGGGGTAAATTGTCCTTGAAAGAAATAAAGGAAGCATAAAGAGGAATTTATAACACATCTCTTGGGTTTAACAATATTAATTTGTCTTAACCATTTTTGAAGTCCTGACCGCAGTGATACTTTCTCAGGTGCATTTTAATCAGGGTGATATTGCAAATACGCTACCCAGAATTCAGCAGGGAACAAACCGTTATCTCAAAACCATTTGTCATAGAATATATTATAATCTGAAATTAATAAATTAGTGTGCATATGAGAATATAAAGTGCAGCATTTGAAAAAATGTTAGAAAATTATTTCAATAATGGTTCATAGTGCCCTTAGTAATTTGTAACATGTACCGTACTGGAAACAAAAGGATTTTGTGAGAAGAAATGAGAAACTATTTTTCACTACTGTCTTGATTGTTGAGATTTTTACATCAAAGTAAGGTTTTCAGCAAGCTGAGTGTTGTGTCTTTCACCCCGAAAGTCCCATCTTTTTCATCATTTTGAGTATTGAATTTTCCTCATTTGTGGATAAGCCATCTGCTAGAAGCAATAATTTTAGGAACAATGTCCCAAAACAGCTTCCCATACGTAGCTGCTGGCAGCTCTGGCATTTGGGAGCATAATCCTTTTAAATTGAAGTCTGCCCTCATAGGTGCAGGTTTCCAGATTCTATGAGTTCTTTACATTTGTGATGAAGGTCAAATTAGAGAAAAGAACATTTAAGCTGAAATTTACCTGATTTTTCTTTCTCAATTGTTTCATTAAATTTCAAAGTACAAATAATTAAGAATATGCTGAGAATCTTAATGAAAATCTAACATTCATCTTTTGGAAACTATTAACGTCCATGATTCATGAGAAATTGAATGAGCATATATTTCCTAAATCATAAATAAGTAATCCATCTTTCCCATGCTTAAATTTTGCCTTCCAGCCTGATCTCCACACTTCCTCTTCTGCAATGCATATTTAAAGTACTTGGTAAATTCTTAACACTAGTTCCTTGGAAAAAGAAGCATAAAGGGGGAGGGGGTCACCTAAACTAAAACATCTGTTTTTTGTGTGTGTTTTGTTTTTCTGGTTTAGAATTTATTTTATTTTTTTAACTTTTATTGATTATACATATTCATAGTGCACAGAGCGGACCGTCAGCACCTGTCCCCAAGATGTGGTGAGCAAATCAATGCTATCAACACGCCCACCACCTCAAATTGCAATTATTCTCTATGTCCCCAGCCTGATCTCTCCCCAATGCACCTCTCCATCTCCCCCTTCTCCCCCAGCATCCCAAGGGCTGTTCTCTCCCTCTGCAAGTCCAACACACCACTCTGGTCTTTCTCTCCTTCCTTCTTTCTCTCTTAGCTCCTGCTTACAAGTGAAGGACATGTGGTATTTTTCCTTCTGTGCCTGGATTATTTCACTTAACATAATTTTCTCCAAGTTCATCAATGTTGCTGCAAATGGCAGAATTTCATTCTTTTCTATGGCTGAGTAGTATTTCATGGTGTATATATAACACATTTTCCTTATCCAATCATCCATCAATGGACACTTAGGTTGGTTCCATATCCTGGCTGTTGTAAATGGAGCTGTGATGACCACGGGAGTGCAGGTATCCTTCCAACATGATGATTTCCATTCTTGTGGGTATATACCTAAAGTGGGATTGCTGGATAGTATGGCAGATCTACCTGGTTTTGAACCCTTATTCTCCTAGAAAATACCCATGTGATATTGAAAAAATTTCTTAAGTTCTTGGGCCGGACCGGTGGCGCACTGCTACAGTGAGCCGCTTGGGAGCATGGTGGCGCTCCCGCCGAGGGTTCGGATCCCACATACAGACCGGGTCCCGCTCACTGGCTGAGCGAGGTGCAGGAACAACACTGAGGGTTGCGATCCCGTTGCCGGTCCCGGTCCGGTACGGGCGCGACACTGAGGGTTGTGATCCATTGCCGGACACGAAAAAGGGAAAAAAAAAAAAAGACATTATAGCTTACTTCCTTGTTATAGTTATCAGGTCAGATCATTACATTTATTATGCCAAATGAGATAACACAAATATCTAAATCTAATTTTTAAAGCGATCCCGTTGCCGGTCCCGGTCCGGTACGGGCGCGACACTGAGGGTTGTGATCCATTGCCGGACACGAAAAAGGGAAAAAAAAAAAAAGACATTATAGCTTACTTCCTTGTTATAGTTATCAGGTCAGATCATTACATTTATTATGCCAAATGAGATAACACAAATATCTAAATCTAATTTTTAAAGCGATCCCGTTGCCGGTCCCGGTCCGGTACGGGCGCGACACTGAGGGTTGTGATCCATTGCCGGACACGAAAAAGGGAAAAAAAAAAAAAGACATTATAGCTTACTTCCTTGTTATAGTTATCATGTCAGATCATTACATTTATTATGCCAAATGAGATAACACAAATATCTAAATCTAATTTTTAAAATATCTATATAAAGTTAACACTGACCATTAGATTGGATTTAGATCCCTAAAACTCAGTGTAATTTGTGAGATAAACCAAGAATATACTGTCACTAAATTCTTTAGGGAGAAAATTACTGAAAGAACATGAGTATTGTCTGACCCAGGACTAATCAGTTTATTTACCATACTCTTTCTTCAAAACTCTTTTATTCCAAAAGGATATGAAATGCATGTAGTGAAATAGAGTATCTATAAACAAAATGTGACTGTTGTCAAAAAATCTGTAGTTTATTCTGAATTTTTTTTCTGCTTACAAATTATTAAAGAAAAAATCCATCTACAAGGAAAAAAATAATAGTTAAGGATGATGAAATTCTCATTTAATCTCTTTGGGTCTTTTTTGTTTGTTTGTTTTGGCTCTTGTGTGCATTGTTTCTTTTAATCACAACACAAATCATGTAGAAAAGGAAGTTTTCCACTGTTATAAAATAATTTTAATTATAATGGTGGTAAAATTCTTAGTCTCAGGTTTTATGTGTAAGTCTTTAATCCATTATGAGTTAATTTTGGTATAAGGTGAGAAGTACAGATAGAGTTTCATTTTTCTACACATGGATATACAATTTTCCTAGCACCATTTATTGGAGAGGCTCTCATTCCCCATTGTATCTTCTTGGTGCCCTTGTTGAAATCAGTTGGCTGTAAATATATGGGTTAATTCCTGGGATCTCTATTCTGTTCCATTGGTCTTCCTGTCTGTTTTTATGTCACTACCATGATGTTTTGGTTACTACAGATTTGTAATATAGTTTGAAGTCTGTAAGTGTAATGCCTCTGGCTTTACTATTTTTGCTCAGGATTGGTTTGGCTACTGTGGGTCTTCTGCTGTTCCAATGAATGCTAAGACTGTTTTTTCTATTTCTGTGAAGAATGCCATCGGCATTTTGATGGTGATCACATTGAATATGTAGATGACTTTGGGTAGTATGCACATATTCACTATGTTGATTCTTCCAACCCATGAACAAGAACTGTCTTTCCATCTTTTGGTGCCCTCTCTAATTTCTTTCAGCAGTAATTTGTAGTTCTCATTGTAGAGGTCTTTTACCACCTTGGTTAGATTTATCCTGAGGTATTTTATTTTTTGGTGACTATTGTAAGTGAGCTTGCTTTCTTGATTTCTTTTTTCTTCTAGTTTGTTGTTGGGGTATAAAAATGCTACTGATTTTTTATATTGGCTTTTTAATCCTGCAATTTTACTGAAATATTTCAAACTAAAAAGCTTCTATACAGCAAAGAAAACAATCAGTAGAGTGAAAAGACAACCTACAGAATGGGAGAAAATATTTGCAAACTACACATCTGACAAGAGATTAATATCCAGAATATAGAAAGAGCTCAAACCACTATACAGCAAAAAACCAAATAATACAATTAAAAAATGGGCAAAGGAGCTGAATACACATTTCTCAAAGAAGGACATACAAAACCAACAGGTATATGTAAAAATGTTCAACATCACTAATCATCAGGGAAATGCAAATCAATACCAAATTGAGATATTATCTCACCCTTATTAGACTGGTTATTATAAAAACAAGACAGAGAATAACAAATGCTGGCTAGGATTTGAAGAAAGGCGAACCTTTCTGCACTGTTGGGATTGTAAATTAGTATAGCCATTCTGGAGAACAGTATGGAGGTTCCTCAAACAACTAAAGATAGAACTACCATATGATCCAGCAATCCCACTACTGGGTATATATCCAGAGGAACAGAAATTATCATGTCAAAGGTATAGCTGCACTCACATGTTTATCACAGCTCTATTTGCAAAAGCCAAGAGTTGGAACCAGCCTAAATGTTCATTGATAGATGACTGGATAAGGAAAATGTGGCATATATACACAATGGAATACTGCTCTGCCATAACAAAAGCATGAAATCCTGCTATTTGCAGCAACATGGATGGATTTAGAGAAAATTATGTTAAGTGAAATAAGCCAGGGACAAATAGAGAGATGCCACATGTACTCACTCATAAGTGGGAGCTAAAAAATAAACAAATAAAAAAAAGAAAGCGTGTGCTTTCAGCATGTGCACTGAAAGATGAATATGTTTTTGGATATTAGGAATCAAGTGCACATGTTCTATAGACCAAGCACTTTACTAGCTCAGAGGGGAGTATGGACAAGCACAGATATAAAATCCCAGGCCCATCTCAAGTGACAGTATATTTAGAAAGACACAACATATAATAAAATTTCCTGAGAAACCAATGTACCCAAAAGTGTGAGGCAGTATTCAGGTCAAATTCTAATAAATAAATTCAACTGCAGAGCTGTGAAGAGAAAACTTTCTGAACCACAGTCAACAGCCACCAAGTTTCAAACAATACTTAGCCAAACCAAACTCCAGTATAACACATAAGGAAGGAACATTTTTTAGATTTTGCTGTGACTGTAGTTGATGGCATAAGCTGAGTAAATACATGCTAAAACAGTATCTCATAGTGGGGTCTCAGACCAGCAGCATCAGCATCACCTGGGAACTTGTTAGAAGTACATATTTTGGGTCCCTTCCAGACCTACAGAATTAGAAACTCTTAGTGTAGGACCCAACAATCTGTGTTTTCACAATTTCTGCAAAGGATTCTGATGTACACTAAAGAAGCAGCACCTGCTTCAGGTGGAATGAGATTAAGAATGTATCTTGATGGGCCGACCCCGTGGCTCACTCGGGAGAGTGCGGCGCTGGGAGCGCAGTGGCGCTCCAGCCACGGGTTCGGATCCTATATAGGGATGACCGGTGTGCTCACTGGCTGAGTGCTGTGCAGGCGACACCAAGCCAAGGGTTGTGACCCCCTTACCGGTCACAAAAAAAAAAAAGAACGTATCCTGAGAGAACAGAATTTTGAGTCAGACTTGACAAGTAATAGAAAACTTGAGTGATATTCTCTCTTGATAAAAGGCTCTGTAAGCAAGACCAGAATAACTAATTAAATATTTACCTTTTCAAGTAAGTTTAGGGTGTATCTAAATGGTAAACTATATCATGCAGCTACCTTGGCCAATCTATTTTCAACTGATATTGAAGCCTCAAAAATACACTCAAAATATACAACAAAAATATACTCAAAAATATACAACTGTTGAGGACCAATACCTGAGGGGAGACAGTAGAGAATTAACGAGGAGCCACATTTGTGGGATCAGGAGGGCTTCCCAAGCTGCTGACTTGTGAAGCACCTTAGTTTATTTTAGGTTCTTTTTATAAGCCAGTAAAAATAACATATTGTACTGATTAAGCCAGTTATGTCTGGTACAAAGCCAGTTATGTCTGGTACAAATGATTAAGCCAGTTATGTCTGGTACAAAGCTGTTTATAGAACACTTTCAGTTGCATGGCGCTTGACGTTTCATGGCTAACTACTTATCAGCAAAATAAGAGCATAAATTCCTCCTTTAGAAAGTTCTCAGGATCCTGGGTTCATTCAAAGGTCAGATCTCAAGGAGAGGGAGAAGGGGGAGACAGGCAGAAGCCAGCCTTGCTGGAGTAACTCCAAAATAACAAAGACTCTGTCAACTTGTTATTTAGCACCTTACATACAACAATCACAATAATTCACTGAGCTCTGAAAAAGGGAGAAGAGAACTAAGGCTACCAGATGTGGAGAATGGGGAGGTGGAAGTGACATTAGCGAGAAATTGGTAAAGGGCCACAAAAAAGGAAGACATTGTGTAACGCTGAATATATTAATTATCCTGTTTTGAGCATCACATATTGTACTCGTGATAATCAGTGCTGTACCCAACAGATATATACAATCAATTATGTTTCAATAAAAAAAGACAGAAAGAAAAAAGAAACAACAATTACAATAATACGCAACTTTCAAAAGGAGAGAACAAAACTGTGGTTATTAGAGGTAGGAAAAGGGGAGGGGGTAAGTGAGAAATTGGTTAAGGATCACAAAGAATGATTATGTTTTGTAAGCATGAGTATACTAATTATCCTGATTTGATCTTCACATACTGTACACAAGTACTGATATTAAACTCTGTACCCCACAAATACATATAGTTATTTATGGTTCAATTAAAGAAAAAAGAAGCAGCAGCGGCAGTAAACTAAGCTGCCACTCTTAGAATGGCCAGGTCTAAATCTTTTTCCAAAGTGTTTCCCAGTTATGTCTGTGCCTCCAAGAAAGTATCTCACGTGCACTCTCCAATGACTCTGGCGTTGTCAATTACTCTGCAGTCTACTCTTTTCTTTCCTTCTTTTTCTCATTTCTATCCCCGGCTAACAAAACCATGAGAAAAAAGCCTATGATTTCAGTTAAACCCAACAGATTTAACAAGTGCATATCTGTACTCTTCTTCTCTGAATGGTAGACATCAACACATTTTTGGAAGCCAAAACAGAAAAGCGGTAACTGATTAAGCAAACTGTAAAAAAAGCAGAAATCTAAGTAGCTGTGGTGAGTAGCAGTCAGGTGTGTGTGTGTGTGTGTGTGTGTGTGTGTGTGTGTGTGTCTGTGTGTGTGTGTGTGTCTGTGGTATGTATGTGCTTGGGAAGTGTGTGTCTGGAACTGGACCAGGAAGCCAGGATTAATTAATACCTCAGACAAGTTTAGAAGCTGTAGAGGTTTAGGGATTATAAATCTTTCTAGGCATTATGACCATGGAAAATCTAGGAAAATCAAAATTGAAATAATTGTTTTGTCTTTGGACTTGTGTTTGCAGCTTGAAATAATTGTTCTTGCTTCACAATCCATTTTCCTGTACTTGCTTCCTCTGGTTGCCCAGTGTGTTCTTCCAGGAAGGGACTTTTCTCACTGTTGTGATGGTAACCTTATAGGCTGTGTTCTGGATGTAGGTTTAAGAGGTTAAGGTGAGAAACTGTCTTGCTGGTTTGCTTTGTCTCTAGAATTTGTCCTGTTTCTTGCCTAGGGAAAAAACAAAGCAAATAAAAAAAAAAAAGTTAACATGCTTAGTTTACCTACTTTATTAAGAGACTATATTTATGGAAAAATCTATGGTAAAAATCTTATGGGTAAATCATTTGATGGATTTTACTTTCTATGCATTTCTCCCTCTGAATTTCTTAAAAGTTGACAATAAGAAGGCCAAAGACTAGAATTAAGAATTAAAATACTGTTTTCTGCTTTCCCTCTCATTCTATACCCAGCAGCATAGACTTGTACATAGCACTCGCATATAATTTTAATTTTTTGTCTGTATCTGTGGTTATGTACCATTTCTCATATGTGTTTGGGTGTTTATTTTTTTGTCATATAGGACTAGGTAGAAGTTTCTATTTTATTCTCTTCTGTTTGAAGAACAGCAGATGACACTTCCAATCATTTCTATATAACTGTTTGGAAGTTTTATAATACCTAAATTGTTGCTTTAATTTTTATTAATGAATTAATTTTTTTATCCTGCAATGTTTAAAGTTGTGTGATGAATCTATTTGCATGCTTTCTATTATAGAAATATATTTGCCTCTAAAATTTACCTCTGATTATTTGTCTTCTTAATCTATAATCGTTGTTGTACACATCTTGTAAAGTCAAGGAAAATATGTTTCACTATCAATTTCTTTTTAATCATAAGTATATGCCCAGTATCTATTACATTACATTAGTAATGTTTGAAAAATTACCTCATTCATCATGACTATATACTTAGATACAATATTGTAATCAGTCCATTCTATTTCTCTAGCATTGATAATATATTCATAGGGTACACAATTATTTTAGACAGGTACAATAGATAGTCAGAAATAAACTGCCCTGTAGTTTCCAAACATTTCCCAAAATTCTTTATTTTGTGACTGTGCATTGGTACTTTAATATTTAACATTTGACTGTATGTTACCAATTTTCAGAAGGATGTGCAATACAATATACAAAACAAAAGCATAATATTATGTGAATTCAGTTCCCAAATATAAATTTTTAAAATATATATTATACAAACATAAATAAAATTTCTAATTAGGGTAAATCAATCAGAAATAGAGTCAAAATGCCTAGGTATATTTTAGAGACTTTCTTACTAATCCTTAATTATACTTCATCACTATCAAATCTAACCTTGGCTTTATTATCTACAAGAGACATTCTTTATCTGCCTGGTAGCCCCCAAATTCTTAATTCAGCACCTTAGAATCTTTTAAATGACTTTAATGAGGAAGTTTTAAATAATACAAGTTCTAGGCCTAACCTCAGACCAATTAAATGATTGTTTAATACTTAATTTTTAGGTTATGCTAATGTACAACCAGGGTTAATTATCATTATTATTGTCCTTTCTAGGTGATAGGCTTCAGGCCTGTATCTATAGTCTCTAATACAAATTATATTAGCCAATATTCAAGCAAAATTTTACATATACATATAAACACATACACATATGCATATATATAATATATATGTGTGTGTCTGTATGTGTTTGATGTGATATTAGGTGGTATCAGGAGAAGTTAAAAAGAATGCCATGAGTTCATTGTGACTCAAATGATGAAGTAAGGAAACGAGGTAAATTAGGTGAAGTAGGATGCCTTTAGTAGAGAGCAGAATATCTCAGAAAGTCTAGGGTATTTCAATTTGAATTTAGCTAATGGGCAAATCTCTGAAAACAATAATATGTGACATTACGAAGTACAAAAATGTAGTGCATGATAAAGTCGCACTTCCCATAAGATTATAACTTAGTGTGAGACACAGCCACCATACCATGAAGAAAATCATCAAAAATTTAAATTCTAACTGAAAGATACAAGGTAAGGTTGAAAAATAATTCCAGATAAGTGGTACTCCAGAGTTGACTGGAGATATTATCAAGAAACTTACGGAAGAAGAGGCCAGTATTATTAGCCTTAAAGGATCATTGGGTTTTAAGTAGATATAGAGAATAGAGAAGCACATTACACATAATGGGCACAGTGAGAGCTGTGTACATCCCTGCTGTTTTAGCTTGTGTATGATTAAGAGTCTTAAGAAAAATATCGAATAGTGATATAAATATGGAGAACAGATGAAACTTGAAATCTAATTATATCTAATATTTATCTAACTAATTTAGTTCATTTAACTATTCTGAGCCCTGATTTACTTATAAGATTTTACACATGGACAATAACATCTATTGTATGGTACTGTAATCCATTTAATATACCATACCACTTCACTTTATACATATTAAATGAATTACAATTTTAATACATTAATATAGTGAATACAGAAATTATAAATACAAACAGTGATAGAGGTGGTTAAAATGAGGGATATTATGACATTACTTATAGCTAAGAAGATGAGAAGTGTCTTGAAGAAGGAAATCTATCTGGTATTTCACAGGAAGTCATAGTATATATTTGAGCTAGAGGAGAATAATAGCAAGCTTTTGTAAGATCCATAAAACAGTATCATACATAATTAATGGGAGAAAAGAATGCAGAAAGTAAGGAACATATTAAGGACACTAGTGGCAGAGGATGAGAGTTTGGATTAGGAGTTTTGTGAAGTCTAGAAATGCAATTAGGAGTCAAATCTGATTATTCTTGGACTTTTCCTTCAAACAATTTATAAAAGAACATTGGAGGGCTAACACTACCTGATATCAAGGCTTGGTATAAAACCTCAGTAATCAAGACAATGTGGTATCAGTGAAAGAACATACATATAGATCAACGAAACAGAGAGGCCAGAAATAAACTTACACATATAGTCACTTGCTCTTTGGCAAAAGTGCAAAGGCAATTTCATGGATCAATAATAGCCTCTCAACAAAGTATGTTGGTATGGATCATAGACCTAAATATAAAACCTAAGATTCTAAAACATCTAGAAGAAAACATAGAAGGAAAAAATATTTGACCTTGGATTTGGCTAAGAATTCTTAGTTTCAACACTGAAAACACAATCCCTAAAGAAAGCAAGTGATAAATTAGATTACATCAAAAAAATAAAATAAAACCTATGCTATGTGAAAGACATTGTTAATAAAAAGAAAAGACAATTAATTATATAAGTAGCCAAGTCAAGAAGTTAGAAAAATAACAAACGCCAAACCCAAAATAAGTAGGAAGAAAAATTGTAAAGAAAAGAGCAAATATGTTTTTTAATCATTGATTTTAAAGCTATAAATTTATCTCTAATTATACCATTAGCTGCATCATTCAGGCTTTTATATGTTGTATTTTTATTCTTACATATTTCATAATATTTCTTAATTTCCACTATGATTTCTTCTTTGGCCTGTGGGATATTTAGATATGTATTGCTTTATTTTCAAACATTTAGAGATTTTCAGTTATCTATCTCTTATTGATGCGTAGCTTAATTCTACTGTTGTCAGAAAACACATACTCTATATAACCATTATTCATTTGTAGTTTGTTGAGATTTGCTCTATGTCTCAAGATGTAATCAATGTGAACGTTTAAAAACATGCATTGTGCAGATATTGGGTGTAGTTTTATCAATATGTAAATTAGGACAAGGTTTGTAAATTATGTTGTGCTTACTGTTTTTGTATATTTTATGTGTGTGTGTGTATACTTGTTCTGTCAGTTTCTGAGAAAGATATGTTAAAATTTCCCACTGCAATCGTGGATATGTCTATTTCTCCTTTTACTTCTGATGCATTCACTTAAGTTTTGAAGCTATGTTATTAGGTGCATACAAGGTTATAATTAGTATATCTACCTAGTGAACTGAACTTTTTCACGTTTATTAAATGCACTTCATCTCTAAAAAGAGAAAGAAAGACAAGCCACAGGCACGGAGAATATACTTGTAAATCACAAATTCGAAAAGAATTTATAAAGAACTTTTAAATCTCAGTAGTAAGCAAGCAACTCAACTTAAAAATGGGAAATATTGACCAGACACTTTAGCAAAGAAGAGATACAGATGGCATGTAAGGACACGAAAAGACTCTCATTATCATTAGTCATTGCAGAAATCCAAATTGAATCCACAAAAGGTATCTCTTCACCCTTAGTAGGATGGCTAAATAAACACCTGACAGTGCCAAGGGCTGGTGAGGATATGAAGGAACTGGAGTTGTCCTACATTGCTGGTGGAAGAGCAAATGGTACAGTCACTTTGGAAAACTGTTTGGCAGTTTCTTATAGAGTGTAATAGATACTTGTCATATGACCCAGCAATCCCACTCTAGGTATTACTCAGAAGAAATGGAGTTACATTTATAGCAGCTTTAGTCATAATCACCAAATCTGGAAACAATCCAAAGATTCTTTAAATGGTGACTAGAACATCCAAACAATGGAATTCTTGTCAGCAATAAAAGATGGAAAATCAGCATCATAAAGCTACCAGATGATACCCTTTATATGACAATTATGGAAAGGCAAAATTTTAAAAACAAAAATAAATGAGTTGTTGCCTATATTTGGTGGTGTGAAAGGGGAAGTTTGAAGAAATTTTGGGGGTGATAGTACTATTCTGTATATTGACTGTTGTGGTACTTACACAACTGTATTCATTTGTCCAAACTCATGGAACTAAATATGAAAATGGAAAGATATCCCATGTTCATGGGTTGGAAGAATTAACATCATCAATATGTCTATAACACCCAAAGCAATTTACAAATTCAGTGCAGTCCCTATAAAAATACCAATGACATTGTTCACAGAAATAGAAAAAAAGATCTTAAAATTTGTATTATAGACTCCATATAGTGAAAGCAAGCTTGAACAAAAAGAACAAAATTGAAGGCACCATGTTCCCTGACTTCAAAACATACTATAAAGCTGTAGTAACCAAAAAAGCATGGTAATGGCATAAAAACAGACTAACTGACCAATGGAATAGAACAGAGAGCCCAGAAATAAGCCCATGCACTTACAGCCAACTGATTTTCAACAAAGATGCCAAAAATATGCAATGGGGAAAGGACAGCCTCTTCAACAAATGGTGCTGGGAAAACTGGATATCCATATGCAGAAGATTGAAACTAGACCCCTATATCTCACCATATACAAAATCAACTCAAAATTAATCAAAGACCTAAAATTAAGACCTGAAACTATAAAACTATTAGAAGAAAACATGGGGAAATGCTACACAAAACGGGAGTGGGCAGCACTTTTTTGAGCAAGAATACAAAGGGACAGGCAACTAAAGCAAAACTACATAAATGGAGCTACATCAAACTAAAAAGCTTCTGCACAGCAAGGGACACTGTCAACAAAGTAAAGAGAAAATCTACAGAGTGGGAGAAAATGTTTGTCCATTACATATCAGACAAGGGGCTCATATTCAGAATATATAAGGAACTTAAACAACTCAACAGTTAATAAAAAGCAAATAACCCAATTAAAAAATGGACAAAGTATCTGAACAGACATTTCTCAAAAGAAGACATACAAATGGCCAACAGGCACACAAAAAAATGTTCAACAGTACTCATCATCAGGGAAATGCAAATGAAAACCACAATGAGATATCTTCTCACTCCAGTTAGAATGGCCATTACCAACAGGAAAAAAATAACAATTGCTGGCAAGGATACAGAGAAAAAGGAACTTTCCTGCTTTGTGCTAATTAGTGTAAATTGGTACAGACACTGTGGAAAATAGTATAAAGTTTCCTCATAGAACAAAAATAGATCTGCCTTATGACCCAGCTATCCTACTGCTGGGTATATATACCCAAAAGAAATGAAATCAGTATATCAACGGACGAATGGATTGAAAAACTGTGGTATGTATACACAATGCAATATTACTCAGCTATTTTTTTAAAAAAGTGATATTCTATCATTTGAAGCAACATGGATGAAACTGGAAACCATCATGTTAAGTGGCATAAGTCCAGCACGAAATGACAAATACAGCATGATATCACTCATATGTGGAATCTAAACAGTAACACCCCAAAATTAGTTCTCATAGAAGTAGAGAGTAAAATAATCGTTACCAGGGGATGAGGGATGGCAAGGGGACTAAGAGTGGTGGACTAATGGTTACAAAACTACACTGTCTACGTTAAGTAAGTCATTGTGCAGCATGTGCATGTACTGAAACAACACACTGTACCCCATAAATATTTACAAGTAAATGTTAAAGTATTTTTAATAAAAGAGAATAATAATTAAAAAGGAGTGAATTTTACTGAAAGTAGATATGAATGTGACCCAATCTCATAAAATCCCTAATGATTAAAATACATTTTGATCTTTAAAAAAGAAAAAGGAATTTCTTGTTTTTCTGTACTATGTCGTCTTGAAATGAGATAGAGATAAGCAAAACACAAAGTTCACTGGCACTTATCTAGCTATTAATACTTTTCTGGAATATCATTGAAATGAATTTGTACAATAACACTCGGACAGATAAATATTTTCTTTCACCCCCATGGGCTTGCCAGAAACTGTCAAATTTTCTGGACAAAACTATAAAGAATTTCAGATGTGTTATAAAAATAATTTGCAAATATCACATCACCTGCAAACAGACTAGTACAAACAAGAGACAGCAAGCAAAGAGCAGGAAACAAACAAACAAAATAGACCTTATCATCCCAGATGCCATGTTTCATCTGTAACAATAATAGCTAATATTTACAAGATTTTTATTATGTGCTCAACACCTTAAAACAACCCCAAGAGGTAGGTATACCCATGTTATTATGATCCCTGTGTTACAGGTGAAGAAACTGAAGCTTGGAGAGATGTAATGAACTGTGGAAGGTCACAAAGTTAGTGATTATGAGATTTTTTCTCTGACACCCCGTATCTCTCCTCTCAACAATTGGGCTGTAGTAGCATTTTAAAGAAAACCTGTAGACTGAAAAAAGAGTTTTAAAATATTTACTAGTCTCTTACTTATTTTTACCTTTTGCAATCATTTCCATCTAAACAAAGGGCACCATCTTTCCCCCACAAACAACAAACCCTGTTGTTTGAGCCAAAGACTTAGGGAATCACACATGATTCTTTCCTTTTCATTTATTTCCCCCAATAAATGTACCAGTCGCTCATGCAGGTTTTATCTCCAAAATGTATACTGAACTTTTACTCTGTTTCATATTTATTATTGCATCTGAAGCAAGATGCTGTTGTCAGTGTCCTAAAAAACTACAACCAGCTCTTATCTACTCTTCCTGAGTCTACTGCTACCTCCTACAATCCATTGACCAAAAAATGTGAATCAAATTACACTTCTTTGGTCAAAACACTCCAATGGCTTCCCACTACATTTATTCTAAAACCAAAAATTCTTGGCCTGCAAGGTCCTTCCATGTGGCTGCCTTGTGTCCCTTCCAACTTCACAGGACACTGTTCCTTGCATACTGTTCTAATTATACCACAGTCAAATTGCTTCCCTTTCCATAATGTAAACATGTCTTGCCTCAGAACTTTTTCTTTTGCTGTTTCTGTTTTAACTACTCTTTCCATGTTTTCGTAATGGCTAAATCCTTCTCGTATTTAATTTCAAGTACAATGTCCCCTCTTCAAAGAGGCCTTCCCTGACCTTGAAAACACTAAGGCAGCACTCCCATTAGTCACTCCCTCAGTCCCTATCTGCTTCCCGTATAAAAATCAACACAATGGGTTTGCATTTGTTTCCACTCCTATGTCCATTCTCTGTACTAGAATGTAAGTACCAGGAATGCAGGAAACAGGTGTCTTTTGTACAGCAGTGAGAGCTCTGAGCCCAGCACAGATTTTGGCTGAAACAGATACCAATAAAAATAAGTTAAGTAGATAAATAAAATCTGCAATTACTTACCCATCTTGACCGTCAGAATGTTTTAACCATATTATTTCAGGACATATTGCCAAAAATTAATGGTTTGAGAACCTGTATCAGAGATAACCTAAGTAAATTATCTGTATTCCCACTTTATTCTATGACAGTAGAGGAATACAGAATCATTCTTCTCATGACCTACTTTCATAATCTGTTAAGTTTAGCTTCTTGCCTAGATCTATATGGAGCTATGGAGAGCCAGACTGACAGGATAAATAGTAAGTGAATCCTCCTTTAATATGAAATAAAGCTCTCAGATCACTGTTCTTGTAAAGACTCAATTTGAGCTTGAACATTATTAAATTAAAACCTTTAAGGTATAATTGAAAAATAAAATCACAATTACTATTTTAATTGTGAATTTCTTCTGATTTCAATGAAATATTCCCATTTGAGACGAGTGGCAGAGTAAAGTGATACATACAAATGTCTAAATAAACAGAAATGTGGATTTTTAACGTGATTTTCTGCTTTACAATGATGTTAATGTTTTATTGTTTCAGATTTTATTTGAAATGATCCTTGAAGTCTATAAGTGCCACATTAAGAACTTTATGCCTTGAGTGGTTGTTATAGCAGAAGTAGAAATAAATTTCTTGAGATATTTCAGAAACCCCTCCAGCCTTTACTCTATTATTGTTACTAATATACTACTTAGAATAGTTTTACTACACAGCTGGGAGTATAAGGAAATTGAAAACAATATGCATGCCTAATGTGCTAAGTGAACTGCAATAAACCATGCTACAAATCCTGACCACCTAGTAAATCAGATGGTAATGGGTTTTCCTATTTATTAACATTATAAAATTGCCTCTAAATGGCCCTCTCAATTTGAGAAATTGAAGATAACTTTTGCTCCTGTTCTCCATCATAGAATAATATCATTGAAAAAAATGTATTTTTCAATCCAAAAATTGAATATTGCCGGGACAACTAAATGGGCTCTTTTTATTATATTGTCTCCAAATCCTTTCATCAAATGCAGTTATATGAATTACTTTGAAATTACATATTTGTATGCATCGGAGCTAGTTTGTAGGGTTGTATTGGACAGTTGTTCACAGTGATACTAAAGCTCAAGACATTTGTTTGTTTTGTTCTGTTTTTTGTTAGCTGTTCCTGCTTTTCATAAAGGCCTTTTTAGGTTCACACAGAGAAAAGCAGCTATCAATAGCATAGACTTTATCCGTAGCTTCAGCTGGCTAGCTGATAGAATAATTCTGTTCAGAAGAGGATATAGTAAATAGGGATTTTTTCAAACAATCAGTTATGGAAAAAAATAATTCAAAAGTAATGTCATATCTAGTGGCCTACAACTAGATGGATAGATGGCTCTAATTAAGATTTTTATTTAATTTTAAAATTATTTCTTAAAACTTGCAAAATCCTGAAATTATTATATATTGTCTGAGAAATATACATCCAGTATGTGGGAACTGGGGCTTAATTTTGTTCACTGTAATATGAACAGTGCCTAGTTCATGGCTGCAGCTCAATAAAAATGTTTTGACCAAAGGACGAAATGATGAGTTAATGAATAAATAAATGAATGAACATACCTTTGGTTACAATTTCAAGTGTCTCGCTGATATTAGAGACTATGGATCTTTAGCTTTACCAATCCTGAGGGTAATGTGGTTTTCTCCAACAGAGCTAAGTCACCAAAAGGGAAGACAACTGTGGGAGTGAAGCCAGAGTTGTAGTAGCCTGAAATGAAACAGGAGTAGGGAGTCTTAAAGAAAGGCTACAGGTGGTTGAAGTGATAAGACTTGATAGAGAGGGTAGGTAGGGAATAAGTAAATGTAGCAGAAGGTTGTTGGATTGGGATGGAAAAGTCAGATATCAAAGCTTTGGAAGAATTCAAAAAACAATTTTGGTAGGGCAATGGATATCAAGAATTTGAACAATTGAAAATTATAATCGGATTGTGGAATGTTAGAATTTTAGATTTTTGTAAATTGTTATCTATTACTATCTTAAGTAGAAAAGTAATAAAAATTTGTCTAAAACTCACAAAAAAATGTATCCTTGGAATTTTCCACCAATGTTTACATCAATAAAGTTTTAATTTTATTAAAACATCATCATTTTAGGAATATAATAATAGCCATTTTATTAAACATCTTTTCAATTTAACAAAATATGCACATGTATATGTCATCTTAGACGTTTTACAACCTTAGATTTTAGTATCTCTGTTTGAACCTACGTCTAAGAGGCATTACAACCTTAACATGGCTAAAACTATTACTAATTCCCTACCCTGTCCTTAAATGTGCTCCACACTTGAAGCTGTTCTTATCCCAGCAAATTAAACCACCATTTTTACTTAGGACAAGACTCTTGGAATCAGCCCTGATTCTTCTCTATCTTTACATTTCATACCTGACAGAGTTTGGATGTGTTGTCCCCTCCAAAACTCATGTGGAAATTTGATCTCCAATGTGGCAGTGTTGGAAACTGGTTGAGTCATGGGGGCAGATCCCTCATGAATGGATTAATGCTCTCCCTGGGGGAGGGGGGATTAATGAGTGAGTTCTCGCTTTATTAGTTCCCACGAGAGCTCATTGCTTAAAAAGACCCTGGCACCTCCTCTCTCTCTCTTGCTTCCTCTCACCATGTGATCTGCTTGTACCCACCAGCTGCCTGTCATTTTCCACCATGAGTAGAAGAAGCCTGAGGCCCGTGCCAGATGCAGCTGTCCCAGAATCATAAGCCAAATAAACCTCTTTTCCTTATAAATTCCCCAGTCTCTCTCTCTTGCTTCCTCTCACCATGTGATCTGCTTGTACCCACCAGCTGCCTGTCATTTTCCACCATGAGTAGAAGAAGCCTGAGGCCCGTGCCAGATGCAGCTGTCCCAGAATCATAAGCCAAATAAACCTCTCTTCTTTATAAATTACCCAGTCTCAGGTATTTCTGTTATAGCAACACAAAATGGACTAAAACAATAGCCAAAACATTAGCAAAGCTTCTTGGCTTTACCTCCAAAAATAAGCAAAATTTAACTCAAATCTCTTTTGCTGTTATCAGAGACCTGGATTACTGCAATAGCCTCTTATTGACTACATTGCCTCCAACTTCAACTACCAACAAAACACAGTCCAACTTCTTCACACAACAAAAATAATTGCTCTCAATCAGAAGTGATCTTTTAACACTTCTCTACTTAAAAGAAGCTTCACAAGCCTCTCCACTGTGACCAAAATAAAATCCAAGCTTCTTACTACAGTCTACAAGGGTAACCCCTACCTAAATGTTCATCCTTGAGGTTCCCCCATCCATGGTGTCTAGTCACACTGGGTTATTTAGTCCTTTGAAAACGTCGAATTTCTTTTTATCTTAAAGCCTTTTGACTTATTGTTTATTCTACTCTCAATGTTCTTTCCCTGGATTTTATATGGCAGAAGCATTCTTCTCATCATGTGTCTGAAATTAAATAAAGACAGTCATCACTATGCCATGCATACACTTAGCAGAATGTCATATAGGGCAGTTAACTCTTACTTCTGTTATTTATTTTTGTAAAGGCAAATACAAATTTAAAAGTTTAATTATCCCTGTTGAATATAATAGGAGGAATCTCCCCATTTTCTTAGAGCATTTACTTTAGAAAACTTGTATTTATATGTTCTTTCTCTCTCTTTAAAATATATGCAAATCTATTTTAAAGCTATGTTAGTTTATTTTCTGTCACTTAGAATGCTTGAAATTGGATAATTTATAAGAAAAGAGGTTCATTTATTACAGTATTAGAAGCTGGAAAGTCCACTGTCCAAAGATGCATCTGGTGAGAGTCTTCTGGATGGGAACTCTCTACAAAGTCCCATAGCAACCAGGGTATCATGTTGAGAATGGCAAGAGCTCTTTAACATGCTCATCTGCTCTCCTTAAAAGGCCATGAGTGCCAGTCCTGTGACAACTCACTAAACCAATAACCCATTACTCCACAAATATATAAATCCATTCATGAGCGTATAGTCAAAATGATCCAATCATTTCTTAAAGGCCCCACCTTTCAATACTGCCCTAGTCTGATTTCCCACTCTCTTAACACTGTTACAATGGGAATCAAGCTTAATCCACAGCAAAAACTAAATAAAACTCTTGCCAGCTTTACAACTCAGGAATGTCTTTATTAGCACCTGGGAACCATCACTTTGATATGTAATTATCAAGGAAAATAGCACCCCTGTCTCCCAGTTTCTGTGGGAGGGTAAGGGCCTAACTCTGGCAGGTGCCTCACTTCAAGTTGCAAAACTATCTCCTGTCATAAAGACATGAGAAGTTTATTTTTCTTTTGGATAAAACTAACACAGATGGCCATCACAATTACCAGGTAAATCTAAGATGAACTGTGTGTGACAAATGGTACTGTCAAGTCCTCTTACTTGGAGACTAGTTATTGTGTATCTTGATAGCATGTATGTAATGAGTTATAACTACTTGGCTCTACTTAAGGATGAGATTTCTTTGCCTTTGCAATATCTTAGCCAATTGCCTCTGAAGCACATCACGTTCTGGTTTAATGCTCATTCAATAATAAAACTTGTTCCTTCTCCTCTACATTCATAGACAGGTTTTCTGTGATGGAAGGAGATAGTGTTTTTAATTACATTTCCAATACTTACTAGCTGCAAACTAGCAAGTTACTTAACATTTTTACCTCATATTCCTTGTATGAAATTTGGAGTAATAAAACCTCGTAAGTTTTTTTAGAGAGACGAATTAAACCATTTATTTTTTATTTTTATTTTATTTTATTTTTTTTTCCTTTTTGAGACCGGCCACACCGCACTCAGCCAGTGAGCGCTGTGAGCGCACCGGTCATCCCTATATAGGATCCGAACCCGCAGCAGGAGCACTGCTGCGCTCCCAGCGCCGCACTCTCCCGAGTGCGCCACGGGCTCGGCCCAAACCATTTAAAGAAGACTATTTGGTACATCGAAAGTGTTTGATAATTATTAAGAATCAGTATTATTTTAACAACATAATAAAATCTTTATTAAGACCAGAAATCAACTTTATTTCCTTTAATATTTACCAGTTTATTACATGTCTCCTTCCCTAACAATGCTCTGCGTGTTTCTTCACTCTATCTTTCAAGTACTTATTCATGAACATCAATAAATATCTGTTTACTGATTGACTAAGTAAATTTGAAGAAACAAACTAGAAGATGACAAACACCATTAAAATGGAACCCATTTTTCTCCTTTTTCTTTTTCACAGAGTATAACTAAGAGCTCATAAAGATATCTATATCTATCTATATATAAAAGCTTGCCTTAGTGGTTATTTATTTTTA
The DNA here is from genome assembly GCF_000696425.1 of Galeopterus variegatus. Taxonomy (NCBI): domain Eukaryota; kingdom Metazoa; phylum Chordata; class Mammalia; order Dermoptera; family Cynocephalidae; genus Galeopterus; species Galeopterus variegatus. The sequence goes on from NW_007730385.1 coordinate 162,708, forward strand.
TGAAAAAATTCTTACGCTTTTAATAGCTTATGAAAATTATGTCTTTGATTTATCAGTAATAGAAATATATTCAGTATATTTGGCTTTAAAAAAAGAAAATTTGTATACTTTAAGAACAATAGTTTTTAAAGAGTTTCAGTGCTTAAGAGAATGCTTCATTTACGTGGTAGATTGACTTATATGGGACAATATCTTATTTTAAATAAGAACAGACAAATTGGGTGTTAGGTGTTCTATTTTCATGGTTTTTGTCCTCAGTTACAGGCACACACACACACACACACACACAATGCATATTAAATGTGTATGTATGCATACATGTATAGATAACCTTTAGTAAATACTTTAATTTTTAAACACAAGAAATTCAGGTTCGCATGTACAAACCTTTAGTAAATACTTTAATTTTTAAACACAAGAAATTCAGGTTCGCATGTACAAAACAGAATAAACTTAAAATTCTACTCACAATACAGTGATATAGTCTTTACAGTTTAATGGAAATGCAAATGAACTAGCAACTTAGATGAATAATACATGTCTTTATACACTGTATGTGCTAAAAAAAAATCCCTCAGATAACTGAGTTATAAATTTCAGCTCAATTTCAGCAGTTAGTGGCACAGTATATACTTTATGGGATACAAAAATTGGTTATTGTCTCATACAAGTTAAAAGGTCCCAGTTACAAACAAACTATTATTAACATAGAATAATTATTGTTAGTAGTTGTTTTAGAATGTTTTACATATTCATTGTATTATTTACACAAGATAATTTTGACACAATCTTCACTACCACGTGCAAACCCAACTGTACCAAACTCCTTTTTCTCTTTGAATACGTCTTTTCTTTTGAAATAGTACTTTTACTACAGAGGAAACAAAAAGACAGGAGTCAGTAAATGGATAAATAATTTTTAAAACATAACTTTGAAAAAATTTTTGACTTAAATATTGCAATTAGCCTTTCCTTTCACATAAGCCCTTGGGGATTTGCATTATTAAAATTGGCAGAAAGACATAGAAATTTTACTTTCTCCCTTCAATTTCCTGTATAGAAGCTGCCTTATTTAATGAAAGTCAATGTCCACCTTCTTTTACATTGGGGACACGTTACATCTCCTCAAGCACTCCTTGTTCAATATAAGCTCTAGACTTCTGTAAGGTTATTTTCCCTTAAAGCAGAATGTAAATGCCTCTACAGTAGTGCCTATGGCCAAGAGTAGCTGCTGTTGTTTGTAATATGCTGCTCAAATCATGGTGTGCTAAACATATTTTTTGTTACCTGATTAGCCATAGCTACTTCAAGAGGAAGTATGCAAACCTTGCTGAAATGTCTGGCCTTGGTGGTCATATATTTTACTACATGGACCTACTTGCAACTCCTACCACTGCTGATTGGGCCAGTGTTTTGTCCCTTCCAAAAAAACTTGGTTTGAAAGGATGAGCTATCCTTATGGTATTTACTCTCATTAATCTGAACGAAGAGAAAACAAATTAGGTGATTGACAATGGATGTCAGAGATAAGAGAATGTCTTGAAGGAAGATAGAGGGCCATGGTAAGCCAAAGCTATGCACACACTGAAAGTATGAAATAACAGAAACTATAAGTGAGTAGAAGAAGAAAATGAGTTATGGAGAAGATCTATTGTGGTACACCCCCGAGTCATGTTCATGGTGGGTTACCAGAGCTGAAACGGCTATGGTGGAGTCCCTAGCACAGCTCAGAATCCAGCATCAGTATCCAGTGTAAGCTTCATTAGGCTTAGCCTCATAAAGTCTCCTCTTCTTAGATTTCTATTATTTTTCATTTTAATTCTTTTAATAAATGACACTTGGCTAAATCTAGCTTCATTAGTTCTCTATCCCCTGGAACAGAAAATATCTAACTGAGACACATGATTAATGTGACATTTTTGCACAAAGTAAAATGCAGCTTTTCAAGCAGATGTAGTACTTTTAAAAGTCTTTATTTGAAACTTCTCATTGTGCACATTACATACCCCCAGGTGGTGTTTCTTTGAATTACAGAGTTTTGGGTCTAAAAGTAACACTAGACATCATCTACTTTTATGTTATCATTTTAAAAGACAGAAATTTATTTTCTCAAGTACATTTTGTGATTCGCCCAAGGTTATACTGCTCTCTAAACCAATTTAGCAGAGACTAGGACTCAAGTGTTCTAATGCCCAATAGGAGGCAGGAGGGGAGGAGAAAAAGAGAAAAAGAGAGAGGGGAGAGACAGAAATAGGAATGAAGGAAAAAAGAAAGAATGTGAGGGAGACCATATAAATGATATATAAAAATTCATTGAGATATTAGTCTTCCCAGAAGTTTATTTTGATTTTGGTATTTCTTTGTTGCCAACAGATACCTATTTAGAGAAAATAGCCTTCCACTCTCATGACACCCAACTAGGATTTGGGGGTCAATATCATATCATCATGGATAAAGAAGCAGCTAGCTTTTATTAAAGAATATTTGTGTTGTTTTTTTCTTTCTACCTTAGAGTAAAGCAAGTGTTGAAAACTGGATATTAGCAAGATAGTAGGAGTCTTTATGGACCTTATCAAAAACACAGGTATACATCAAATATTTCTACAATGAATTATTCATATTATTGTGTGTGTATGTGAACTTTAAGTTAATTTAAAGCACATATCATAGTCCTTAACTCATAGGAAGAGCTCAATACATGTAAAGAGATTTTCTAAAATGATAAATGACAAATAGATAGACAGAATGAAAGAATGAATATGATTATGTAGAACTTTACTCTTATTATAGTACTATATTGGAATGGGTCTTTTTTCTCTAACTATGTGGTTTGTTTTCTCTGTACAATTTCACTGTTTAACTTTCAAACTGAAAAACTTTGATCTTTAAAAAAGAACCTTTGTTTTTTAATAAATGTATAGCATTACATTTCTCACTATACTTGGTCTATCGTTTTATATAAATTGATTGTCAGTTTATAAATTTTATTAAGGCAGTTGAAGGAAGAAAAGCTAAATTTATTGTCATGATAGAGAGGCATCATGTGGAATTAAAATCAAGAAGTACAGATAATTATCATCAAAATTGTAATCAAAATTAAATATCAGAATCCCAGAATGTTCTTAGTTCTATGTTGGCTGCACCTGGCCCATGTTTTGCTTCCTTGACTCTGGCTTTTAGAGAGTTCACAATTCAGGAGTCAAAGAGACAATAATAGATCCTACCATTGTTAATTTCTATTCCTCATACAGAACAATTTCTAAGCCTATATCAAGTTAATTGCCCATTAATTCCACAAACTTATCTTTTGTCAGAGGACTAAAATCCTGTGTTCAACTCTCCAGTGTTAGAGCAGAATTTCTAGAACAAAGGTAGGAGGAAATTCTTCAAGAATGTTTGGGTAAAATGATTGGGCAGGTGAAATACCTTATTTCAGAGATTTAAAGGTATTAAACCATTCTTCTCAGCAATCTCTTTTTGTCATAAGAGCAACTTCTCATTTGCCATTATTATCGTGTATTACAGTAGTCCTCCCTTATCCTCAGAGGATATGTTCTAAGGCCCCCAGTGGATGCCTAAAACCATAAGTAGTACAGAACCCAATAGCCGTCAGTTGGGGCCCATTTCTGTTCATGTCTTCCACCCACAAATGTAATTTATTTTCTGTTTTAAATAAGCATTTATCACTCACTGTGGCCATAGCTTTTGCAGTTTGTGGTATGACAGCAAAACTAACACAAATTTCTTTTTCCTTCTTAATTTCACAGATAGAAGATTTGCTCATACCACAGATTTTAGCAAGCTCAGCATACAATTTTTCCTCTTTTCTTATGAAGTTGAGAACTTTCACATTTTTACTTAAAAGGAGCACTTTATGTTATGTCTTCTCTTTGGCATATGTGAATTGCCAGCATCACTCCTCTTGTGTTTTGCCATTAAGTAATATAAGGGTGACCTAAACACAACTACTGCAATGCCACAACAGTCAATCTGATAACTGAGCCAACTACTATGTGACTAAAGGGTATAGAGTGTCTACAGCCTGGATGTTCTGGACAAAGGGATGATTCACCTCTCAAGCAGAACATAGTGGGTCAGCATGAGACTTCATCACTCTAGTCACAGTGACCCACAATTTAAAATTTATCAATTGTTTATTTTTTAAATTTCCCATTTAATATTTTCAGACCTCAGTTGGCTGTATAGCTGAAACCTTGGGAAGCAAGACCTTGGATGAGGGGAGACTACTACATTTTAAACTTACTGGATAGAAAATCAGCAGCCATGCTTTGAAGATACAGAAACTTAACAAGCTTTTTTTTGTGTGCTAAGTCTTTTACTTTCAATCTACTTGCGTAGATTGGAACTGGCGTAAGTTTTCTGTAGACAGTATATAGTTGGATTATGTTGTGTTAAAAGAAATGGTAAGCAAAAGACAGCTGGGATAGCTATACTAATATCAGACAAAATAGAATTTAAGTAAAAAGTTGTTATAAGAGACAAAAAGCACATTACTTATTGATAAAAGGGTCAATCCATGAAGAAGATATAATAATTGTAAACCTAAACACATAACAATGGATCTTAAAATTTATGAAGCAAAAAATTGAAAGGATTGAAGGGAGAAATGAAAAGTTCTGCAATAATAGTTGCAGACTTCAACATCCCACTTTCAATAATGTAGAGAACAACTACGCAGAAGATCAGTAAGGGAATGAAGGGCTTGAACAATACTATAAACTAACTAGAACACTTCACCCCCCAAAAGTCGAATATATGTTTTTCTCAAATGCACATGAAACATTCTCCAGTATAGACCATATGTTAGAACATAAAAGAAATGTAAATATATTTAAAATGAAATCATCCTACATATCTTCTCCAACCACAATGGAATAAAATAAGATACCAATAATAGAAGGAAAATTGGAAAATTACAAACATGTAAATATTAGGAAATAAACTCTTAACAAAGAGACAAAGAAAAATAATAATAAAAGAAATTTTAAAATTATTTTATTTTTATTTTTTAAAAACAGACAACACATTGAAATTTATGAAAAATGACAACTTGGAGAGAAATGTATGGCTGTAAATGCTTATATGAAAAAAGAAGAAAGATCTCAAATTAATAACCATCTTTACGTGTTAAAAAATTAGAAAAAGAGGAGCATACTAAACCCAAAGCTAGCAGAATGAAGGAAATAATAAAGATTAGAATGTAGATAAAATAAAGAACATAAAATGATAAAGAAAATCAATGAAACCTGAAGTAATGTAATCAGTGTCGTGTATGAGTAGGGTATGATGGTATATAATGAAATCTGAATTGGGTGGTCCATAATATAATAAACGATGCACTGGAAATTGGGTATTACTAAATTGCATGCCAATTTTGTAAAGGCTTTACAGAGGAGGGATAGCTATGATTTACACAGGCTGAGAGAACAATAAAGAGATTTCACAGCAGCAGAGAAATTCAACAAATAGACTACTGCTGGTTATGGGAAGAACAAGAAAGTAGTGTAATGAGAAAAGTTCACATTGAAGAGGAACAAAAAAAATTGCATAAATAGGTTATAGATTGTCACTGGAGGTTAAAATTTGTTGATCACCAGAGAAGCCAATACAGACACATAAAAACATAAAAACTAGCTTACGGAGTACCTTCAAATGTCAAGTATTGAACACTTTTAACAAAATTAGTATTAATATTATATATCTATTAAGTGTCATTTTCACTGGCCATGTCAATTTCAGAAATACATTGTTAAATATTGTTTTCCACAAGGATGCTTGTGAGACTAAACACATAATTCTTTATTTTTTCCCATCATTAATGTGAAGGAAGAGAGTAGTGCAACAAAAAAAATTCACATTGGAGGGAAACAAAAAAACCTAGATAAATAGGTTATAGATCGTAGTCAATAAATTAACTATTCTGTAATTAATTTTCACTAGAGGTGAAAAATTGTGTGTAAAGTGCACTCTAGGAGAGAGGGCCAGGTATATACCAGAGAAGTTTTTTTAGCAGAAGAAATGTAATAAATTTTGCCTTTCTATTTTTTACATTATTGTCAGAGGAGGATATATATGTCAGGGGAAAGCCAAGGCACTTTAATGCCGAAGGCTGGAGAATGTAAGAAAGGAAGGGAAGCCTGAAACTGAAGATGGCATTCATAAATTAAGGGTCAGACCAGGGAAAATTTCGATGACCCAACATGTAAATCTAATTGTGAAGTCAATTTATCTAGCTTCTTGGTCCATTCCTACTTATTTATGCTTTTAATTTTAGCTTAGACAGCAGCCATAAGTTTACTAAAAGAAATAAATATAAGATTTTCCCTGATCAAACTGATTTCATACATCTTTTCCTTTTTCCTTGAACTGGATTAGACCTTTTGAAGATATAAATATAACTGTGCAATGGAAAGGGGATTGTTGAAGACCTAATGTGATTAGTTTTATCTTCAAAACAGCTATCTTCCCTTCAAAGTTAAAAATGACTTATTTTTGGAGTTCGGTAGAAAAAATATTTTTTGTAAGTGCTGCTAAAAGCAGCAGTAGCAGTTACAGTTTTTAAGGATTATGTGGAAATCCTGGAGAGAAATAATCAGACGAGTAAGCAGAACAATAACTACTTGAATTTGGGCTTAAAAAAATAAACAGTAGGGTTGATTTTTTCCACTCTTCAAGACATACATACACATTTCCTAAGACCACCATAAGAAAAGTTTACAGCACCTGGCCAATCAGGCTACTAAAATAAGTCTTGTTATTTTAAAGATCTTAATAATTTTTATATAAATAAAATAAATATATAATTAAAAATCTTATATTTATTCAAAACGAAAAAATCAGGTGCTGAAACCTTCTTTGAAAGCTATATTTGGTAAGTCTTTAACTTAGAATTCAATTTTTAAATTTATTTATTTATTTATTTTCCTTTTTGTCTTTTTTACTGACCGGTAACGGGATCACAACCCTTGGTGTCGCTCCCGTACCGGGGACCGGCAATGGGATCGCAACCCTCGGTGTTGCGCCCGCACCGCGCTCAGCCAGTGAACGGGAACCGGTCTCCACATGGGATCCGAACCCTCAGCGGGAGCGCCGCCGCGCTCCCAAGCGGCGCACTCTCCAGTGCGCCACCAGGCCAGCCCCGATTTTTAAATTTAATTCTAGAAGCTAGATATATTTATTTCATGTTAATAAAACTATGGTAAGAAAATAGAAAACTGATGGAAGCTATTAAATCTAAGAGTTACAAGAGTATAAATGTACTACAGCACACCATTACAACTATGAATATGAAATTCAGTATATTTGACATTTGACCAGTATTTTTAAAATTTGTGTTATTTAATTTTAAATCACATGACAAAGCCAGACTTTGGTGTTGATATTTCACCTGACTGTTGGTCAGAATCTCAGGAAATTTCAAGATATTTTTAAAATTTCTTTTGGCCATTCCCATTTACTTGACTTGAGGGCATAGTTAAATGCTACATTGTGCTGGTTTTATTCTTTTATTCCCAAGGCTAATCGTTGTTTCTAAGTAACTGTGTGTATTGAGTCTTCAGGGGTTGTATTAGTCCATTTCTGTGGTTCATAACGAAATGCCTGGACCTGGGTAATTTATAAGAAAACAAAAGGTGTTGCTTATAGTTTCAGCGGCTAGGTCCAACATCCAGAGAACTCATCTGGTGAAGGCCTTGGTGGTGGAGACAGTGACCCAGAGGTCTCACATGGCAGAACATGTCCAAACAGAGACACTAACCTCCTCATGTGATACTCTTTTAAAGCCCTCAGAACTACACCCCTAACCACCATTATTAATCCATTCACTACATCCTGGTCCTACTCTCTAATCTCCTCTTCAAGGCCCCACCTTTCAATTACCATAATAGGATTTCCTACTCTCAATAGCTACAGTGGGAATTAAGCTTCTAATATACAAACTTCAGGGATACAATTCAATTAATCCAGAGCTTTCCACCCCTGACTTCCCAAAACTTATGTCCTTTTCACATACAAATATACTCATTCCATCCCCAAATTCTTAACTTGTTTCAAGTCAAAAGTCCAAAGTTCAAAGTTCCACCTGTGATTCAAAACAAGTCACCTGCTTCTAAGATACAATGGTGGGACAAGCACAGTGTACACATCACACTGGTGATGTGTTTAACCTGCTACCAACCAGAACCTCTAGACATTTTTTACACCTTGTGAAGCCCTGTCTCTTCTGTGTTATTCTTCTTTATGAGGGTTTTTGGTGCCAGTTATAGAACTTTCTATAGAACCTCACCTGTCTTAGTCCACTTGTGCTACCATAACAGAGTACCTGAGACTGGGTAATTTAGAAAGAACAAAAATGTATTTCTCACAGTTTTGGAGGCTGGGAAGTTCAAGATCAAAGTGCTGGTATCTTGTGCAGGCCTCTTGCTGTGTCCTCACATGGCAAAAGGCAGAGGGGCAAGAGATAGCCAAACGCCGCAGACACTGTGTGAAGACTCTTTTGAAAGGGTTTAATGCAATTCATAAGGGAGGAGCCTGGAGCCCTTATGGCCTCATCACCTCTTAAAGGCCTCACCTCACATAAAGGCCCCCTACTACCCATTGGCAACACCTGAGTTTTAGAGGGGACACATTCAAACCATAGTCTCCCCTAAATTTAATCTTGTTGAATTTAAATCATCATTAGAAATTAAAACGAATATAAATTGCATTCCTTGTCTAGTAAGTGGCTTAAAGTACATCACCTCATTTGAATTTTATGACAACACAACTCACAATCTAATTTCTTATTTGCTATGTATATGGTTTCATTTTTCCTCATTATTGTTTTACTTCTCTTGTTTCCTGTAGCACATTTGAATATTCTTTATTAATACAGCAAATACACATTTTAGCCATTGTACCTGATCTCTAAGATATTTCTTCCACAATGCGTATGTTAGTAATATATTGTCAATGAAAAATTCAGGATAAAAATAGGGCTCATAGTACAATCCCACAGAGTATAGTGTATTCATGAGTATGTGTATATAGGTCAGTATAAGAAGAGTAAAACATAACCTGTAAGTATATGTATTACCGTCAAAAACATTCATCTGTAGATATAGAAGAAAGTTTCACTTTCTGTTTTTATATTTCTATAATATTTTTAAGTTTTTCATGGAATCAGAATAATAAAAGTATAAAGACTTAATAGGAAGAAAAAAAGATACGGTAAGTTCAACTTATTCATCAAGTATAGTAGGCACTGTGCCTAGGGCCTGCAATACTTCTATGGGCCCATGAAAATATTTTAATTTCTCTGAAAACCAGAAAAAAAAATGAACTTTTAGATAAAACATGTGTGAATATAATATTAATATATTTATCTTTATACTAAGGCAGTTATAAAATATAAATTTTAATTTTTTATGGAGGATGGGACCCACAAAATTCAGTGGGAAATCACCTTGATGCTAGCACCTGTGAAGTACACTATCAAGCATTCTATCCTAGAAGTCACAGGACAGAAATGCTCATAAATTAACTTGAGATGCTCAAATCTTGTGGTTTATTGAATCAATTTAAAATACTCAAAGCAAGGTAGGTTAATACAGCCATGACATTGTGCAAGTGGAATAGAAGAACCATACAATCTCAATCCCTCTCTTTACCACTATCTCACTCTCTCCGGCATCAGTCTTCCCTGCTATAACACAGCTGAATGTGGTCAAGGTGGCTTGGCAGAAGGAAGGTGCCAGGAACAAATACACATGTTTATGTTGTAGAAGAGATGCAGAGGCAAAATCCCTGGCCAGTAGCTATAGCTTCTACAACTTCTATGCAATAAGCTGTGGCTTATTTCTACCTGTATCAGATAGAGGATATATAGGGCCAGATGGGTGGGTGGCACAAATGGGTGCCTGATTTAGGGTGATAAAACTGTCATAAAAATTTGATGCTTTATAAAAATTTAACACCAGTTAATTTTATCTCTTCTTGTCTATATCAGCATACAAATGACCTACTTTATCTGTATCTAACATGTATCAGAAGCTTCTTGCTTACCATCTATACTTCATTTTACTATCCTGTCTTTGTTTTATTTTTCTTGTTCTCTATAATACAATGGACTATTCTCAAATAAAATTGGAAAAACACAACCTAGTCATCTAATCTGATCAGAATAAAATTAAATATGAACACATTAAAAATGTGCTTAAAATTGTTTAAAAATACTATTAGGAAAGTAGAAGGTGAGCAGACAATTTTTGAAGTTCAGGACTTTGGGGTGCTATATTATTTCTCTACTTTTGTGCAATGTTGACAGTTTCTACAGTAAAAATTTTTAAAAAATGACTAGAATCACACTTGATAGTTTTTATGTTTTGAGCAACAATCGTTTAAGGAGAAACAAACACAGAATTTGACCTCTTAGAAAATGAGAAAATAATTACAGGACAAATGCAAAAGGTTAAGTCAGGATGAAGTCATAATTTCATACACTAATATGGTATTCTTACATAATAGACAGAAAAGACATGAGCTACTTATTCATCTTCAGAATGTAAATGGAGAACAAAAATATTATTCAAAGAAAATCAGAAAATATGAGCTAATAAATGTAAAAGCAGAACCATTTGAATTAGATTACAGAAAAATAATGCAATCAATAGTTACATTCAAGAAAAGAGACAATTATATAGACTCTTGAGAAGTCTACTAAAAACAAAAAATAAAAATAAAGATAATTAGAATAAAAAATAAGATGCAGTGACAATAAACACAAGAATTAAAATTTATAAGAAAAATTTTTAAATTACGAATTAGTATATATGAAAATATGAGCATTAAAAAGAGAATCTTATTAGTCTTTCTGAAACAAATAATTTATAATCACATCCTCTAATTTATGCCAAAAATGAAATTCCAGATCAATTCTGTTTGTTAACATATGACATTAACATATCAATAAAAGCCATCAAGAAATAAGGATTTATTGTAAGACATGCTTCTAAAAAGTAGGAAAAAGGGATGATTCCATGAGCATAATTCTGACTTTATATTTCAAATCACCTACTCGATTCTACCACTTTTGTGGTTCCTGTCTTTCGGTATTACTGTTGATCTCCATAATCATGATGTTACTTGTATTTCTTCCTTGGAAAAAAATTTACTTTAATTACTTATTTTCAGCTTCATTGTCTCAATTCATTATTGACATTACAACACAAAAAATATATATTCAAGTTGTTTTCCATTTCCTTCAGAATAAAGTCCAAATTCCTTAGAATGACTAAATTAATTCATTTTTTATATACTCATTCAAATATTTGAGTACCTATTACAATTTTTTAAAAAAATAAATGAAGTGGCCCTTTATTTCTCCAGTTTTGTCACTCGGTTCTTTATTTCTAATAGCAAAAACGGAAAAAAAAAAAAATAGAAACCTTCCCAACTCCATCAATAGTGTGAGTGTGAACCTTCCCCATCCATATTATATCTTACCTTATTGTTTCCTTTATAACCCTTATAATCTCCTGGTGCATATTACATCATTCTTACCTCATAGAAGGTAAGCTTTTTCTTGTTCTTTTTTTTTTTTTATTGCTGGCTGGTACAGGGATAGAACCCTGGACCTTGGCGTTATCAGCACCATGGTCTAACCAACTGAGCTAACCAGCAAACTATAGATGGTAAGCTTTGTAAGTTGGGGCACTATGACCTTTATTGTGGAATTCCTGGGGTCCAAAAAAATGCCTGTCACATAAAGATACTCAATTAATACTTGTTGAGGAATTTCAATGGATAAATTATAAGTTAACCCTGGAATGTAATTATGTTAATAAAGTCACGGTTGCTCACATACCAAGAAACTGATGTAATCTAATAATATGTTAAAAAAAACACATATTTAAGTATTACTATTAAAAACTTATAATCACAACACAGAAAACTATGCATAGAAAAAAAATCTGAAAAACAAAAAGTTGTAACATTCTTACATCAGTGTTAACATGTCAACTACATTCTTATATCAGTGATAAAATAATAACACTCCCTTGCCTTTTTTTGAAATTTATAAACTTTATAATATTAAAATCGTATGACATATAGGATATATTGAAAAATAATTATAACTTAGCTCTTGTTGTAAATTAAATAAAATATTATTTTCTTTAGATTAAACTTTTTCAGATTCTTTCTTGTCATGTAAGGTCTACAGGTAGATTTTGTAGACCATAAGCACGATGAAAGAAACCAAAGAACATAAATGTACCAAAAATTGACAACCACACCTAAACAACCTCATCTCTTAGAGTAAATAAACATTAAACAATGTCTAAGAACCAGGGAAATATTTTATTCTTTTGTAAAATAGAAACATTTGCTCTATTATGGATTATAAACAGAATTGCTTTAATACTAATTAGAATCATATAGTTTATGATTCTCTTATAGTAAAAAGTAATTTTTAAAGACAAAAATACTTTAAAACTATCAAGTTATTCTGATTGCACATCTGTGCAAAATTCATTATGCTAGAATTAAGATTGCTCAAAACCTGGGCCGGCCTGTGGCTCACTCGGGAGAGTGCGGTGCTGATAGCACCAGGGCCACGGGTTCGGATCCAATATAGGGATGGCCGGTTCACTCACTGGGTGAGCGTGGTGCTGACAACACCAAGTCAAGGGTTAAGATCCCCTTACTGGTCATCTTTAAAAAAAAAAAAAAAAAAAAGATTGCTCAAAACCTAAATTAACTGAAAAATTATCCATGTTTGGTCTATTTTAGAGATCTTTTGGGAAAACATATTGAAAATAAAATCCTAGCTCTTTTTAATGTAACCCATAAAGGGAAAATTTAAAAACTACACTTATAACAAAAATATATACAATTATATATACTCCTCATAGCAGGTAACCTTGGTTTTTTTTTTTTTACCCTATAGGAGTACACGTTTATTGGCATACAGATTAAAATTATATTAGTGACTTTTTGATCAGGATTTCACACTTATTCATTTCTTCCTTTCTCGATCATGTCTAAACACCATCTCTTTGCCTGGAATGTGGTCATTTTAGGGAGGGCGAATTGAAGAGGCCCCTTTGAGAGGGTTGCATCTGAGCAGAAACCTAAATTAAGTCTAAATAGCATAGGCTTATTTTAAATGAATTATATAATTTGTTTTTAATTCTTAATAACTATAACACTATAGAACTGTAATTGACTGTAAATATTAATACAATTTCGTCATTTAATATACTGAAATTAAACACAAGATGTTATACAAGTAAGCAAGATAACTGAAAAATAATCCAGAAAGTTGGCAATTTTTAAAATGGAGGCAATATTTTTTCAACAATTAAATTCTCAACCACTCTGCGTGTTCCTTGAAAGCATACAATTGCCATATTTCTTTGTATCTTATATATAATATAGTACTGGGCCATATGGTACAATAATTGAAGCTACAGATTTTAAAAGTCAAGGAAACTTGCATTTAAATCCAGCTTTTTTTCCTTAGGTATGCAATTTTGGAAAAGTTATTTAAATAACTCTGTCTCAATTTTTTTCATCTGAAAAATAGAGATTAAACCTCCCAGCAGTTTGTTGTGAGGTTTAATTATAATAATGTTCTCAAAAGTACACTTATTAACTAATGTTCAATAAATACCTACTATTATTAATTTAATAAATATTCTGCGAAAACCTAATAATACCAGATTACCACAAGAACTAGATTGTCATTACATATGCTATCTATATATTTTAAAATAAGGATTATAAATCTTATTCCAATAATATATTAGATTTTTAATTATAAGAATAGCATGAGAAAACATTTGTTAAAAAATAATACATGGTATACATCTAAGACTTTGTAAATGGATTTCAACTTAAAATGCAACTCTTACAAACATATTCAAGTTCTAATCTGTTGTCTAAAGGCAGGATAAAGGCAATGTTTGATGAGATATATGGATGAGAAGTTTTAGGAAACAAGGTGAAAATCATAATGTGACTTCTGCAAAATAGCCCAGTCCCTTCTTAATAAAGCATTACTCTATGCTGTTACTTTTTATCCTGCCATTTGAAAACCCTTTCATAGTGAAATTCAAAAATAGGTCTTAACTGCATATATCTTCAAATAGCAACAGCTATTTATTCTTAGGAACCACGCAGAACTGTTATAATAAATTATATATCCATCATAAGGCATTTGACATCTACTTTCCTCTTTCGTAGAATAATAAATTTTAAATAGTTCTTTACTGAATAATCAATACAACAGAACATGACTTAAAATAAGGAAAAAAATATGTATCTTAATTTTTTCCCTGCAGAAAATCACAACATGTTAGGAGCAATTATATGTTTTGTTACTGACTAAGATATTGGACTTTGAAGATGGAGCAATAGTACTTGTTCCTTTGGTCAAAGACTGGTGTTTGCTTTTCCAGTGTGGAAAGTTTCCCACTCAGCATCAGATTACACCTGAAAAATGTCATTTCTTTCATATCCTCAAAGAACAAGAAATAAACTTATACATACATATTTATTAAAAAGGTACTTAAAACACATATGAATAAATTGATTTATTTTATTTTATTTTTTTTTTTTTCATTTTTTTTTTTTTCATTTTTGTCTTTTTTCATGACCGGCAATGGATCGCAACCCTCAGTGTCGTGCCCGCACCTTGCTCAGCCAGTGAGCAGGAACCGGTCTGTATGTGGGATCCAAACCCTCGGTGGGGGCGCTGCCGCGCTCCCAAGCGGCGCACTGTAGCAGTGCGCCACCGGGCCGGCTTTTTGTCTTTTTTCATGACCGGCAATGGATCGCAACCCTCAGTGTCGTGCCCGCACCTTGCTCAGCCAGTGAGCAGGAACCGGTCTGTATGTGGGATCCAAACCCTCGGCGGGAGCGCCGCTGCACTCCCAAGCAGTGCACTGTAGCAGTGCACCACCGGGCCGGCCCGAATAAATTTATTTTTTAATTTTATGTATATATAGTTCTTTTATCCCAGAAAGAAACCAAAGAACTACAGAAAAGTTCCAGTAATAAAGTAAAAATGGAAAATTCTAGAGGCATATTTACTTAGAAAGTATATCCTTTTTTGAATTATTGATATCTAAATACAATCACATAAGCATTAATTTCCTAACCAAATTCAACATGATATATATTTATATGAGGGTGCTTCAAAAAATTTATAGAAAGACTTGTCTTATCTTTTAATTGTATTTTTCCACAACCTTTTTGAAGTTCCCTCGTATATCAACCATTTAAGTTAACAAGAAAATTTAAACTTACATTCTTGCTCATCTGAGCAACACCCTTCTCCTCCACTCATATAATTACTGTAATGTTTGTCTTCATGATAATTAACACATTTAGTTGCAGAATAAATGTTATGAGCAGATAGTCAGATATACTTAGAAAATAATCCCCACAAGAAACCTAAATATTAGCATTAAATTTGTAAAGATGTAAACAGTTCTTCATTCTAAGCTTTTTTTTTTTTTTGTCGATTTCAATTTCAACAATTCTGCTTAAGAAACTGTTCATCCGAGTCTTAGATGTATAGTTAATATGAATATATTAGCACTTTACATTTCTTAGTCAAAGCAAAAGCCCCCCCCCCAAAGTATTCCTTCAATTTTAAATAAGTGCCCTAAATAGAAACTTTGAAATTAATCCACCCCCTATGTCAATGTAACCAAGTTAGAAATTATGTATTCACAAAGTTATCTAATTCTACTCTGTTTTATACCTCATAATTTTTCCCCTCTGAGAATGAGTGCAGTCTACCTATGTAAAAAAAAGAAAAAAAAAAAGTTTTGAATGGCCTTTATCCAAAATTGTAACCTTCTAAACTAATCTGACCTAAGTCATACATCTCTATTACTTACTTTTTGTATTCAAAATAACTCTGGTAGTAAAGTTTGATAGCATTTTAAACAACTATTTTTTAACATTTTACCAAAGTATGAAGTACTTTATAGGCAAAAACGAACATTTTCTCTTGAAGCTGACTTCAACAAAGAAAGTGATTAGAGCTCTTTTATCCTACTGCTGCTTCACAGTGATAATCACCTATTGACGAAAGTAAACTAACTCCCTGGAGGCAAAAGCTTTTCCCTCTACTCTCTGTTTCAATGATGTTACACCACATGACTGCAAACAATTCCATTTACAAATAGGTTCTTGTTATTTAAAAGGTCATTAGGGACTTCTAATACATTTTTGGAGAAAAAAAATTAAAGCCATCCAAAACCAATTGTAATAACATTTCTCCTTAAAACTGAGCTAAGTTTATAGAGAAGGCAAGTTAGTGCTGAACTGAAATTATAAATCAATCTAGAAGAAAGTGCTCGTGTGATTATGGCACTGATTTAAATCAACTGATTTGCTCTTTCTTCTTTGCTAAGGTCAAGACTGAAAACCTTAATAATTCTGAAAGGCATGCATCTTCTAACTTGAAGTAGAATCCAGAGACATTATCTCAAAGCTGACAGTTATCATATTGAAGCCTGACAAAGGTTAGCACTCAATTAAATAAACATTTCTTTCTTTTTAAATGTATCATAAAGTCAAAAATTGATGGAAAAAGAAAAGCATATAAAACCTGCACAAAGAAAATTAATCTTTTATACACAATTAAAAATTAAGGAGTGTTACAGAATTTTTAGCCTCCTCCAGCTATAGATTCCCCCATTTCACCTGCCCATGAGACAAGTAATTTCAAACTTTTTAAGACTTTCTAGTTAAAATTCACTTTTGCTCTTTTCACATCCGTGTTCTGATAATAGATGTAAAACTATATTCACACTAAGCTAAAGAATGAGAATCTGCTTAAAAATGAGAATGCTTTGCCTTTCAAATCAATTTTTCCCACATTCGTACACTCCAGGATATATGAATTCCAATTGTCTTCGCCATTCTCCTTTCTTTCGGTGGGTCTTGGGATAGTGGTATAGAATATAACTGGTCTTTTTCCGTGGATTTATTTGGAAACAAAACAGTTCTATACAAAATGAGTTATGTAAAGAATCTTCAGTTATATAAGCAATCTTTACATACACCTATATTAATGAGGGACTACCTTCTGCACTAACATTTCTAATTAAGACAACGCCTTCATAATTATTCTAGATAAGTCTCTTCCTTTCTCGTTCACTTAAGATTTAGATTCTGGTTTCATATTTGGAGAAAACTCTTCCCTGATCTGCTCTGAAAATAACCTCCCTTCAGGCAAAATCTTATCTCCCCATGGGGTGAGGGCACAAGAAACTCAAGTTAGAAGCCAGTATGAAAACCCAGACATTTGTATGAGAGATACACACATATTAGTAAGTCACAAGAGCTTGATTTCTTAATGGTTTCCTTTGCTTCACTTGTGGAAGGAAAGTATTTATGGCCCTTTTAATAAAGTGTGCATATGTGGTGAACCAATTCTAGGACTAATAATTATGCAAATCTCTTTTCCTCAGTAGCTTCTTTATGCCATAAAGTGATTGCCACTCTGTAGCCAAGGAAATCCAGAAACTAATATACTCCAGAATTGCCTAAGTTGTGTCTCCACTTATTTGTTCAGTGGTTCTCATCTCCAATTTCACATCAGAATCATTGTGGAGAATTTTAAACATACTGATGCTTAGAATCTGCATTTAGAGACTTGGATTCAGTTTTTCTGAGATGAGACCCAAACTTTAGTGTTTTGAAAAGCTTAAGTGATTCTAATGTGTAGCCAAAGTTGACTAGTTTAAGTGATGAGGTTATAAGAAATTAATATAAGATAGGTACATAGATACATACATAAACATATACATATACATACACGTGTGTATGTGCATTGTGCGTGTGTGTGTATAAATTCAACAATGTTATATGGACATTATATAAGCCAGGAAAAATTACTTCGTAAACCTCATAGGGTCCAATCAGGGTATTCTTTGGAACCATGCAATTAACATTGCCATACAGAATTTAGCAAAGACATACCCCTTTGGCCCATGATTCACTATAAGAATAAAATGTAGTTTCCTGTTACTTTGTTATATATGTTTGGTAATAACACAGATCTAGCATTTGATCACACTGTACATATTGGACAGAAAATAAACTGAAATGTCTCATCAGTTAAAAGGATATTTTAAATCATTTTATTATATATACATCTATTGTGTTCTTCCTAAATCTTCAGCCTTTTGTTCACTTCGACAAGTAACATTGTTTTAATAGTAAAATATTAATAAATAGCAGAATACTTGCATTTAAACATACCCATTTTGGAATCATCAATATGAAACAACAGTATGCTTCCAATTCCATAAATCTTGGACAGTAAAATAACAAGTTCATTTATCTTTTAAATGAAATTCAGACATAAAGATTATTCATTATTCATTTTATTTGTAATATAGGTGTTTATACACCAATGTACAATACATTTTCATTGTGTAGTACTTTTTTGTGTATGTGTGTGTGTATATACTCTATTTTTACATTGAAGAGGAAGTTACAACTCTTTAAAAGGCTATTAAATGAACTTAGGTATAAACCAGCCAGAATGAAAGAATGAGCTTGTATCTAATGAAAGAATCACAATTTCTAGAACACAGCGAACACCTACACTTACTTTTATTGGATCAAATGGCACCTAAACATACAAATATATTCAAAGCAAATACTGGTACATCAAAGGCACCCACAACACCTTCTTTGATGCAGTCATTTAGGAATTGTAATAAGATAACTATTATCCAGAATCTGTATGCTAAATAGCATTTAGCAGGAGGCAGCTAAATGAACAGGAAAGTCCCTCTACCTACTTTCCTGTTTCCAACTTTTAGGATTTCAAGTTTATTCAAAAGTTTGACATATACAATCTCATATCTACTCTTCTTCAATAACTTCAGAATTATCCTAGTCTGAACTTTCCAATGTGTTTTTGCACTCTTATACAGATGGGCCTCTTCTTCAGGGGTCAGTTTTATCCTTGTACGGCTTATAATCCCATTTTCTCTCAGGATGCAAGGAACACTGAGGAATACTTCATCTGTTCTGTCGAGGCCCTAACTTATGGTGAAAACTGGTTGCATTCTCCTAAGATTCTTCAAAATACTTTATGTTAAATCAGCTACAGATAGGCCAGTGGCCCAAGAAGTATAACCTTTGATCTTAATCTCACAGGCACTGGCAATCACTTCTTTGTGAACACATTTCCACTGCTCAGGATCTTTATCAGTTCCTATATATCTGAGTTCAGATCCTTCGAAGAGACAACAACAGTGTTAACTCCACTCCATGCTTTTCAAGGATCCACCCATAACAGCTTTCACACTCCATACCAAGCTTCTGTCCAATCAAGAAACAGAAATGAGCAGGATCCAGATTACAGCCACTTCCAATAACATGGTTTTTGGCAAAGGCACTCAACTTCCAGGTTATATAAATTAAGATGTCCACTGGATTGCAAACAATAATCAGTCTGGAGCAGGGGTGGTATTAAATAGTCCTGGAAGATTTAATCCTGAATTAAATCCATTAATTTAAAGATGGCCACATTTTGCTGAACTAGATTAAAGCCTGTTTCTTCTTTTTCTATGCACGTGCCTGCTGTGATAATCACTAGGTGGGAGTTTACAGTTACAAGGTAATCTTTGCCACAAACAATAGTTGGCATTTTTATGAAATGTCTGCTATGTTGAAGATCATTGTCTCACCCTTCAGTTTGTCTTCATCAATATCTACAAGAGCAAGTTCATCGCTCATGCCTTTTAATAAGATGCTGACAGCACAGGCCATGCCAACGACCCAGTTCCTATAATGGAGATCTTACTGAGATGAACGGGCTCCTCAAAGGGAAATTCTTAATAAGCTCACTCTTCACAGTCAGTCACAATTTTGGACACGGGAATGAAGAGCCAGGCCCCCCACCGTCACGGCGACACGACATTTCCTGGGTACAAGAAATCCTCTCCTACCACCCTCCCCCTCTGGCTGGCTTCCAAGACTCCCACACCCCAGCCCTTGGCTGCTCACTCAAGCTGGAGGAAGAAAATGGAAGAAAGCTGCATGCAAGCTGGTCCAGGCACCTAGGATAAGTCTTTGAACTGTTGATGTGTCCTCAGCCAGGGCTTTCACCAAGTCCTCCGCGGGTCTGCTCAGACTAAGGCGGTGAAGGGCTTCTTCTCCAGGAAGTGAATACTGGAGTTAGTTTTACAAACATGTATTCTCTTCAATATTTTAGAGTTGTAACAGGCCAACCCAAGTCCTTGGAAGTATTAGTTTTCTATTTTTAGTATATATGCCAAGGAAAAATGCTTATGAACTACAGATGAAAATAGTGTCAACTCTTCCATGCTGTATAACCCAGCCAGGAAGAGTAAGGTGCATGTGCTTTGTCTCCCAACAGGCGCCAGCACTGCTTCCCAGCCCCTCGGCAGACGTGGGCTCCTGTGTTTCGGTGTAACGTGCTGGGGGGCCTTTTAGTGGGGAAGCAATCCACTGCCTTTAGTCCAGTCCTGACCAGACCCACACCTGGGAGGACAGCGGGAGCTTGACAACAGAGGTAAGGCGGACTGTAAGTTACTGCAACTCTAAATCGCACTGGTAAGGATGCTTCTCCAAAAGCAAAGCCTGGGATTGACAGTCCTGATTAAAAATGACTTCTCAATAGAAAGATGGTGATGTCACCCTACTGTGAACTCCCAAAGCTTTCCAGACCTGTGAAGGTGATCACACCAGCCCCACACCACACATAAATGAGTCCCAGTCCAGAGCTTGCAAGGCAAGGGAAGACCCACTCTCTGTTAAAACAGTCATGGCCATACTTCCCTTATTGAACTATTCTGGGCTTTTGTTTTTAGCCAGTGATTATGTTGTAACAAATCCAGCCAGCATTCCTACTGTAGCAACAATTCCGAAGAGAATTTCACCTTTAACTGGGAAAAGCTCATCATCCATTAATCCCAGAGCTTTTAGCCCAAAGAAAGTTTCCCCAGTCCCAGGGTCCACTGCCTCCATGTTTGCATCTTCACTACTGGGTCAGGCGCCCAGTGTAGTCCTCTTTTTAAGAAATGTTTTTAAAATAAGGAAATCCACACCTATATTTATGTCTTCTACATAGGCAATGCTAAAATTTTAACATTTAATGACCTATTTAGTTATCTAGATACTCTTTTTGAAATAAAATACTCCTTGCAAATCCCCTTTTCAAAGAAATATCTTTTCTAGCGACTTTCTTACCCTGGGTGACTGATAAATAATGGGAACATCGTGGAAGGCGTCTCTGGGATGACAGGAGTATTAAAGGTAGAGACTATCAATGCAAATAGCTGTCAGAATCTGAAAAGGTCACAGATGTGGTGAGTACAGGAGGGAATACAATATAACAAGGACCTAGAGCCAGTCAATAATTAGAAAAGAGAAGCCAGTCATATTCACCTAGACCTTGACTTAAAAGCAAGTTGGAATTTAGAAAAATAAATGATTTTATTTTATCTTTATTTTGACAGAATAGTGGTAGTAAATGGGGAGATACTTAAAGCATTTTAACTTGAGGAAAAGATGGATTTGGATGAGAGAAATAAGAACAGTAATAATGTTTAATCTTTGATTAGCAGTTTTGGCAAAGAACTTCCAATTTTCTAAACACTATTTCACTCTCAAATGCTTTAAAGATTCCTTGTTGAAAGAACACAAAAAAAATTACTATTTTTGCAAGATGGTCATTGGGGATCAAAGGCCTGAGGGAGAAACGTGCGAGATGGCACAGAGATAAGCCATCATCAGTAGGGTCAATATTAGCCAACATTAGCTATTAGCTTTGAGGAATTTTGTGAACCAATTTTCTGGTCATTAATTCAGTCCCACTGTGTGAATCAACCACAGACCTGAAAATGATTATGACTAAAGAGCCCTCCATTTTTTTCAACCTCAAACAATCTCCAGTTTTTAAAAGACAAAAATGCCACTCTTAAAGGAGAATTTTAATTCAATAGGTTTTGGGGTTTTTGTTCTTTGGGGTTTTTTTTTTTTTTTAGACTGATTTTGTCTTTACACTTACATTAATGAGAGACATTGAAAATCATGATTCCAGACTTTGTCAACATTATTTGAGAATAGCTCCCATTTTCAGATTTTCTGATAGTTCACAAAGGCAGAAACTCAAATACTCCCAACACAATATATAATAAAAATTGGTCAAACAAAATTAGTGGCAGAGATGCTGAGCAAATTTTTTTTAACTTATATTTTAATTGGCACTTTTTGATTGCACATATTTATGGAATACAGATTTATATTTCAACACATGTGCATAATGTGTGCGCTGAGTGATACTGAGACCTTTGAAACAGGTGAGTACACTGAGGAGTGACTAAAAGGTTGGGAAGAATGACTTCTTATTTGCCTTGAGGATTCATCCCTCTAACAGCAGAAAGTGACTACTTTAATGCCCTCCAGAGTATTTGAGAATTATTTACTAGTTCTATCTGGCTGGTTTTACAGAGACAGTCATCATTATGGAAAAAAATAAAGTTTGGATTATGGCAGGATTTAGATCAGTAATTCAGATCAACTGATATCACAGTTCCATTATGTTTTCTTTATATTCAATATCAAAAGAAAATGTAAAAAGTAAAACAAGGGGCCGGCCCGGTGGCGCACTGGATAGTGCGCCACTTGGGAAGCATGGTGGCGCTCCCGCCCGAGGGTTCGGATCCCACATACAGACTGGTTCCCGCTCACTGGCTGAGCGAGGCGTGGGAGCAACACCGAGGTTTGCAATCCCGTTGCCGGTCCCCGGTCCGGTATGGGGGCAACACTGAGGGTTGCGATCCGTTGCCGGACACGAAAAAAGACAAAAGACAAAAAAAAAAAAGTAAAACAAAATTAATACAAAACAATTTTGCTAATGAATTAGTTGATTTTTCCACCTAAAAGAAAAACTAATGTATCCATTTTGTTCATGTTTGATTTTGTTGTTCTTTTCATTGAATTACTACAAAATGTAGTGTTGGACTAGAATATGAGTATACTTGTATAATCTGCAAATTTTCTTCTAATTCTACCTGTTTATGCTCCTTTAATTCATAAATTTTCCATCAAATAAAAATAATCTCATTTCAAATATCGTATTGTCCTCCATAAATACATATAATTATTATGGGTCAATAAAGAAAAGAGAAATTAAAAAGAAAAAAAAAGAAATCAGAGCCAGAAGCAGATTAGAGGTTACCAGAAACGAGAGGGAAGGAAGGATGTAAAGTTATTGCTCAGTGGGTACAGAGTTTATGTTTAGGATGACAAAATAGTTTTGGAAATGGATAAAGATAGTGGTTACACAGCATTGTAAAAGTAATTAATTAGCATACAATTATATGTTTAAAAATGCTTAAAATAAAAGTTCTTAAATAAAAAAGAAACAATAATCTCATTCTCAAAATATAAAAATGGTAAGTTATTTTATTGCCAAGTAATGCCCACAACAGATTGGGAGTATGTCTAAGGATTAATTCATTTTTCTTTACAGTACTGGGCACAGTTTTCCCTAAAAAAAGAAGCAAATATTAAGAATAAAGAAATAGATTCAAAATAATGCACACTATATCCTATATTTATATAGATTTTAGATAATTCTTAGTAACTAACAAAATCTTCAAAATTTAGATTTTCTTAAACTGTATGTTTACCTCCTACCTACACATACCCAGGTTGGTGTCTTACACTACTTTATGTGTGACTATTGAATTTATTTAGATATATAGTTCTCCTCTCGAAATTTAAATCTTATCTTTAGGGAGTCAGTACACATCTAGTTCATAATTATTTGTTTTTATTTTCATAATTATGCTGTACTTTATTCCCTCATTTAACCATAAATTTCTAAAACATAGACTGTTCTAACTGCTAATAAACATAAAAGATAAAAGGTAGTAATTTACCAAATACATACTAAATCCTTTTTGCAAACTTGCCATTACAAAAGATATTTCATTGACACAACAGAAAGATAATTGGTCAGGAAAAACAATGACTTGAAATACATGCTAAAATACATATATAATATATATAAGTATGCATTCAAGGTATACAAAAGATATCCTCATAGAGTAACAATTTTTAAATAGTTTCAGAAAACTGGTTAGCTATTTATTTTTTAAAAAACTGCAACTTTGCCTAACATTTTACATCAAAATAAATTCTAAATGTATCAAAAAATTAATTGTGAAAAATTAAATAATTAAATAAAACCTGAGAGTTTCAATGAATATCAATCTACTTTCCTAATGGTGAAAGATATTACAAAGGTGGAAGCAAAAGAAAAGATTTTAAATGAAATACTTATGGATTCAACCACAGAAATATTAAACATCTTCCTTTCAAAAACCAAAAATGAGATACAAGCAAGACATTATTTGTAGTCAGTATGGTGATCAAAAGGCTGATATACTTGATGTGTAAATATACCTTATAAATCTATGAAAAAATAATTTTTAAATGTAAATGAAACAATTGCAAAAGACTATAAAGAAACAATTCACAGAAGAAGATAATTAAAAGGTGAACAGACATTTAAAATGCGACTTCATTAATAAAAATTTTAGATTAAACCTGAGATAATAAATACTGTTCTGTTGTGTAACAAAGTCACTAAAATGGCAAATAATGTAAATCAGTGTCCTAAGGGTAAAATAAGAAAGAAACCCTTATTAATTGTTAAAGTAATTTGAAAGACATATTTCTAGAAAATTTTTGTAAGTAAATTGAATCTTAATAATGTCCATGCTATTAGGCTAAGCAATTCTAGTTCTAAAAATATATAAAGAAAATAATTTAAATATGGATACATATTTGTGTAAAGTATCAACAACTGAAATAATCCCAATAGAAATAGTTGCACATAAATTTATTATTCAATAAGAGAAATAGTTATATAAATTATCTTTAGCCATTTGATAGAGTATTATACAGTCATGCTGTGGGACTTCTAATTTCTGGTTTGTACAAATAGCTTGGAAGTCACCATTTCATCCCAACTACAAATTGAGAGTGAATCAAGAAACAGAGCTCAACTATGTTGTCTACAAGAATGTCACTTTAAATATAAACACACATACAGATAAAAAGTAAGTGGATGGAGAAAGTTATGCTAATGTTGACATTATTCAAAAGAAAGTGGAAATATCTATATAATATCAGACAGCAGACTTCAGAGTAAGGAAAATTATCAAGTATAAAGAGGGGCGGTATATAATGATAAAGAGGTCAGTTCTCCAATAAGACATACCAATCCTTAATATGTAAGTACCTGACAACAGACAGTCAAAATATGTGAGGCAAAAACCAGTAAAACTGAAAGGAGAAATAAGTGAATTTATTATTACAGTTGGAGACTTCAACACCCCTCCAGCAGAAGTGGACAGATTCAGCAGACTGAAAATCTATAAGGACAAAGTCAAACTCAAAAACAACATCAATCAACTGGATGTAATGGATATGTATACACTACTTCATCCAACACAGCAGAATACATATCCTTCTCAAGCACATATGAATCATTGACCAGAATAGATAATATTTACAGATATGTGTAAAACACATATAGCAAGTGTAAAATAATAGAAATTATACAATGTATTTTGTTGGGCCACAATAGAAATAAATGAGAAATCAGTAACAGAAAGATAGACTTAAATCCCAATTATTTGGAGATTAAATAACACAGTTCTAGATAACACATAGGTCAAAGAAGAAATATCAAAAGAAATTTAAAAGTATTTTGAAATAAATAAAAGTGAAAATACAATTTTTCCAAATGTATGGGATTCAGTGAAAGCACTGTTTACAGAGAAATTTATAGCATTGAATGCAGCTATTATAAAAGAAGAAAGAGGTAAAATAATTACCTAATCTTCCAATTTAGAAAACTAGCAAAAAAATAGCAAATAAAAACCAAAAGTATCCAGAAAAAAAGAAATAAAATTTACAGCAGAAATCAGTAAAATTGAAAATAGAAAATCAACAGAACCAAAAGCTGGTTCTCTGAAAAGATCAATAAAATATATGTCTCTAGGCAGACTAAGAAAAAAAGACACAAATTACTAATATCAGAAATAAAGGGCCGACCCGGTGGCGCACTGCGCTAGTGCGCCACTTGGGAAGCGCGGCTGCGCTCCCGCCGAGGGTTCGGATCCCACATACAGACCAGTTCCCGCTCACTGGCTGAGCGAGGCGCGGGGGCAACACCGAGGGTTGCGATCCCGTTGCCGGTCCCGGTCCGGTACGGGGGCGACAGTGAGGGTTGCGATCCGTTGCTGGACATGGAAAAAGACAAAAAAAAAAAAAACGAAATAAAACAGGGAGCATCACTACAGATTGCATAGAAATTAAAAAGATAATAAAGAAATGCTATACACACATTGGGAAAGAAGACATAAGACAGTTTTTGTTCACAGATGACCTGATCATTTATGTAGAAGCAAAGTTGCAGGATACAAGTTGGTATACAAAACCCAGTTGCTTTCCTATATACCAGCAATGAACAAGTAGAATTTAAAAATAAAAACACAATACCAGTTACATTAGCACCCCCAAAACAAAATACCTACGTATAAATCTAACAAAACACATACAAGATTTTTTTAGGGAAAACCATAAAACTCTGATGTAAGAAATAGAAGAACAAACAAAATAATACACTGAATTTTCAGAAGGAGAGAACAGACTTGTGGTTATTAGAGGGGGGTAGGGGTGGGGGTTTAAAGAGATATTAGTTCATGTGCACAAAAAGTGAGTACTTTCTGTAAAGACAAATATGTCAGCTATTTGATTAGATCATCACATATTGTACACCCATACTGATAGTCAACTCTATAGCCCATAAATATGTATAATCATTGTGATATAAAAGAAAAGAAAAGAAATCAAGGAAGAACTAAATAAACGGAGAAAGATATTCCATGTTCATGGATAGGAAGACTTAATATTGTCAAGTTGTCAGTTTTGTAAAGTTATCAAGTTGTCAATTTTTCCCAAAAGGATCTATAGGTTCAATGCAATCTCACTCAAAATCTCAACAAGTAATTGTGTGGATATTGGCAAACTGATTCTAAAGTTTATATGGAGAGGCCAAAGACCCAAAATGACCAACTCATTATTGAAACAGAAGAATGGTGTTTGATTGACACTTCCTGACTTCAAGACTAAATATAAAGCTACAGTAATAAAGACAGTGGGTTATTAGTGAAAGATTAGACAAATAGAATGGTGAAACTGAATAGAGAGCTCAGATTTAGATACACACAAATATAATCACGTGATCTTTGACAAAAGACCTAGAGCAATACAGTGGAGAAGGATGGTCTTTGCAACAAATTGTCCTGAAAAAACTGGACATCTATGTGCAAAAAATGAATCAAGGCACAGACACTACAGCCTTCACTCAAAATGAATCACAGATAATAAATGTAAAATGCAAACCGATAAAATTCCTAGAAGGTAACATAGGAGCAAAGTAAGGTGACTTTGGGTTTGGTAATGATTTTTTAGATACAACATCAAAGACATGATTCATGAAAGAAAGAATTAATAAGCTGGACCCTATTAAAATTAAAATGTTTGCTCTGCAGTAGACACTGTCAAAAGAATAAAAAAGGCAAGCAACAGACTGGGAGAAATATTTGCAAGAGACAATCTGATAAAGAACTGTTATTCAAAATATACGAACAGCTCCTAAAAGTCAACAATAAGAAAACAAACAACCTGATTTTAAAAATGGGTCAAAGACGAGTTGTAGGGTGGAGGCCGGAGTGATGAGGAGGCCACAGTGGGCAGGGCAGGATGGGGACCGCCTGCCTGCCCGGGTTGTGGAAAGGTATCGCTGACCAAGTTGCTGCTTCTTGCCACTGCTTCAGCTTCCCGGCTCCCCCACGGACGGGCAGGGCGGCCCGGCTGTGGGTGGTCAGATAGCCCCCATCTTCCGCTGCCCATCTCTGTCCCCTGCAAGCATGGAGCAGACGACGGCGGCGGCGCCAGCAGGCGAGGAGGAAGAAGGTGGGACGGCTGCAGCCTGTGTGGTGGACTGTGGCACGGGGGAAGATGAAAAAAAGTCTTCATGGTGGAGATAATAATCAAACTGGGCCTCTAGGGATGAGTGAAGTGTTGATGGGTAGAAATAAGACCAGCATACCAGGTATACAAAACTAGGATATGCTGGAAACGCAGAACCACAGTTTATTATCCCTTCCTGTATTGCTACGAAAGGAGTCAGCAAAAGTGGGAGATCAAGCTCAAAGGAGGGTGATGTAAGGTGTTGATGACCCAGACTTCTTCACTGGTGATGGAGCAACAGAAAAACCTACACCTGCAACAAAGTGGCCAATCTGCCATGGTATAGTTGAAGATTGGGACTTGGTGGAGAGGTGTATGGAGCAGCTGATCTTTAAATATTTAAGGGCAGAACCTGAAGACCATTATTTTCTTTTGACTGAACCTCCACCGAATACTCCAGAAAATAGGGAATATACTGCTGAAATAATGCTTGAGCCCTTCAATGTTCCAGGCTTGTCCATTGCTGTGCAGGCTGTTCTTGCCTTAGCT
The DNA here is from genome assembly GCF_000696425.1 of Galeopterus variegatus. Lineage (NCBI taxonomy): Eukaryota > Metazoa > Chordata > Mammalia > Dermoptera > Cynocephalidae > Galeopterus > Galeopterus variegatus. The sequence goes on from NW_007730385.1 coordinate 191,313, forward strand.
CCATCCTGGACCTCAAGACAAGTAGGAGAACGGACGTTGACTGGTACAGTAATGGGCAGTGGAGATGGTATTACTCACGTCATTCCTGTGGCTGAAGGGTATGTGATTGGCAGTTGTATTAAACACATGCCAATTGCAGGACGAGATATGACATATTTTATTCAGCAGCTGCTGAGAGATCGAGAAGTAGGAATCTCTCCAGAACAATCTTTGGAAGCTGCTAAGGCAGTAAAGGAACAATATAGTTACGTCTGCTCCGATTTAGTAAAAGAATTTAACAAGTATGACACAGATGGGTCAAAGTGGATTAAACAGTATACTGGAATCAATGTTATCTCAAAGAAAGAATTTTCCACTGATGTTGGTTATGAGAGATTTTTGGGACCTGAAATCTTTTTTCTTCCAGAGTTTGCAAATCCAAACTTTACACAACCTATCTCAGAAGTTGTAGATGAAGTAATTTAGAATTGTCCTATTGATGTCAGGCGTCCTCTCTACAAGAATATTGTCCTCTCTGGAGGTTCAACCATGTTCAGGGACTTTGGACGTCACTTGCAAAATTTGAAAAGAACCGTAGATGCCAGGCTGAAATTAAGTGAGGAATTGAGTGGTGGTAGATTGAAGCCAAAACCTACTGATGTACATGCAGCGATATGCAGTTTGGTTTGGAGGATCAATGCTGGCTTCCACGCCTGAGTTCTACCAAGTATGTCACACCAAAAAAGATTATGAAGAAATTGGACCCAGCGTTTGTTGTCGTTTGGAGTCATGTTGTAAAATTGACTTCATAGTTATTGGGGTTAGGGAGATGGGGAAGAGATAACTTTTCTGTTCTGTCTGGATGGCTGGTTTTGAGATCTTAAACCTGACTTGAAATAGTAAGACCAAACATGATTATACAGGAATATTTTAATAAGTATCAACATGAAAATGTAGAAGAGAGCCAAAATGAATAAGTGTTCTTCCTTAGTTTGAATATTTTAATCTTATGTGTAACACAAAGAAGTGGGTTTTAGTTCTTTCTGTGCCCTGATATTTTGTATACTACCAAGATTCAATGGTATTTATCAGTGTGTAGATATTTCTATAATGTTTGAATTGTGCCTTTCTGAGTGTGCAATGCAAGAGCTTGTTTATATTTCATACTTTTTATATGTTTAGGAGAAAAAAGTCAAAGAAAAACGGTCATATTAGAGGGGGAAAAAATGGCCAAGTAAAGGATAAATTTAAAAATAGCCTCATGAGGGCCGCCAGGTGGCGCACTGCTACAGTGCGCGCTTGGGAGTGCAGCGGCGCTTCCGCCGAGGGTTCGGATCCCACATACAGACCGGTTCCTGCTCACTGGCTGAGCGAGGTGCGGGCACGGCACCGAGGGTTGCGATCCCATTGCCGGTCCGGTCCGGTACGGGCGCAACACTGAGGGTTGTGATCCGTTGCCCGACACAAAAAAAGACAAAAAAAGGAAAAAAAAAATAGCCTCATGAGACTTGGAGTACACATTCATGGGATTCCAGTTATTACGAATTGCTCTCCCCCACCCCACCTAAGGTTTTCTTTGCAAGTGCTTTGGGAACTAAGAAGCTAGTATCTTGGGTTAACTGAAGGCTGCTCGTGCTTTCTGATTACTCGCATTCTGTTTCTTGCTATAAAAGAAAAGTAAAGACTAGACTGTTGGACCAGTATTGCAGTTCGTTAGTGTCATTTCTTATTTTAAAAAACCCAATAATAATTTGATGACCAAAATTGGTATATATAAAGCCTAAGATCATTCTAATAAAGGCACAAATTTCTTTTTAATACTTGTTTCAAGTTCTTTAATCTCTTTATAAGTTAACTAATAAGTCTATTTTCTTTAAACGTTTGCAATAGTTTTTTTGAAATCACAATCATTGGTTAGTAAGCTGAATTTTTTATGTGCTCTCTACAAACAATTATGAACTTTTAATATGTTCAGTCCTTTCATTTTGATAACTGGATCTCCATTTGATATTTTTATTTGTATAACTCATTTGCAGTCTAAACTTTTTTTTTAGTGCCCATCCCTGACATATCATGGAAAGTTAATTTTCTTTGCATTTTAAAATATCTGCATCATGAAGAAAAAGTGATGAAAATAAATTAAAACTGAATTACAAAAAAAAAAAAAAAAAATTGGTCAAAGACCTTAACAGACACCTCACTAAAGAAGGTCCTCAGATGGTAAATAAGCATATAAAAATATACTCAACATCATTTGTCATCAGAGAAATGCAAATCAAAACAACAATGAAATACTAATACACACTTGTGAGAATGGTCAAAATTCTGAACACTGACAAATGCTGGTGAAAAGGTAGAGCAACAGAACTCTCATTAATTGTTATGGGAATAAAAAATGGTACAACCTCTTTAGAACACATTTTGCCAGTTTCTTTCAATATTAAACATACTCTCACTATGCAATCCAGTGATCATGCTGTTTACCAAAAAGAGTTTAAAACTTATGTCCACACAAAAACCTGCACGTGGATGTTCATAGCAGTCTTATTCATAATTGCCAAAAGTTAAAAGCAACCAAGATGTTCCTTAATAGGTGAATGAATAAATCTACTACAGTACATCCAGACAATGGAACGTTATTTATCTTAAAAAGAAATGAGTTATCAAGGCACAAAATGACATAGAGGAAACAGGTGCATATTACTAAATGAAAGAAGTATATCTAAAAGGGCTCTATATTGTATGATTTCAACTGTACAGCATTCTGGAAAAGGTAACACTATGAAGGCTGTAAAAAGTCCAAGGTTGTCAAAGGTTAAAGGAGGATGAAGGATGAATGTTGGTTCCTCGTCACCGGGGACCAACAACACAGGGCGGGAAGGGACCCCGGACCAGCCG